>NC_081411.1:614263883-614448883 GCF_030272615.1 Cryptomeria japonica | reverse complement strand
CAAGGACAATTTTGAACTTGATAATCTTGGACTAGGGAAATATAGATGTGAGGATAACATTGGTTGAAGGATTTGTTTAAACAAATAAATGATCTAAGATTAAAAATGTGATGATATTTTTTATTTCATCATGAATGATATTTATATTTTCATATTTTTCACTTAGGGATTGATTAAAAAATATATTACTTTTATTACAAACATTACCCCAGTTTGTATCAAAAGCTTTTATTCTCTATGCCTTGCACCATGCATTTCTTTTTACTCAACGATAGGAAAGATGCAATCATAATTTTGAGATAAAATAGCATCAACATTCTGAGACATATAAAACATACCTTCTAATTGTCTTTGCATACCTGCATGATGCCTTTTGTAGTGACCTATATTTGCAATCATATACCTTATTGGCATCCCATATTTGAAATTATTTTCAATCTCTATTGCAAGTATAAAATCTCAGTAAAGTGTGAAAGGATCCTTATTCCATATTAAATAACTCATTTCCTCTTCAAATGCACTGAGATAAACCACCAAACACAATGCATAATTTGGTCTCATGTAATCTAGAATACTTCTGATTGCTTTTGAAAATCTTAAATTGAAGGTTGGAAATAACTCATTTTCATCCTTCTGAAATTCATGAATTCATTAAGCAATGCAATCACATTTATCCTTTCACTAAACTATTCTATGAATGTAGGTTTGAACTTAGTCCAAAATAAAATAGAGCATTCATGAAAATATAAAAAACCAATTGCTAACATAAGTTTGCAAAGATTTCATAAAAAAATCCTCACAACAACATCCTCATTATCAACCTCATAATCATCCATTAAATAATGAAAAAACTACAAATGATTGTTTGTTGATCCTGAACCCTTTCCATTATATTTATTGAAATACTGTTTAATATCACCCGGAATAGCATTTGGTTATCCATAAATACCATTGAAATTTAAAGCTTTGTATCTTCTAGTAGTATAACTATTCATCTTGCATTTGATTTTAAAATGCAAATAAAATGAAGTACCTAGACATGTATTGTAACCTGAAATAAATTCAAAGTCACCACCTCTCAATGAGGAAAAAATGTCAACCTACTTTTTGGGTTCATATTTTTAGTAGAGCCGCTTTTTTACAATCTTCAAACAAGTTGTAACACTTTCCAAATTAGACTATTCTTTCACCCACTTGGCACTTTATAATGATAACCTTTTGTGTTTTTTCCCTAGTAGAGTCACTAATTGGATTCTTGCATAGGAGTGTTCTAAGGCAAAAGAATATATTTTGGAAGGCCTCATGTAGCTTAGGCTCAAAAGCACAAGAGCACTCGCACTAGTTGCCTTGATTTTCTCGAAGGCTTTCTTTGCCTCATTTGTCCATTCAATAATGGCATCCTTTTTCATCATATAGTTGAGTGGGTGGATAATAACAATGAACCCACATATGAATTTCCTCACAAACTTGATCTTACTAAAGAAAGATTCCAGCTCCTTTTTTCTATTCAGTAAAGATAAATTTAAAATTTCTTCAACACACTTGTTCCTTTCTTCGATACTACATGACCCAATAACTTTCCTTTAGTTACCTCGAAAAATCACTTCTTTGGGTTCAATGAGATTTCTGAGTTTTAGCACCTTCGTAACACTCTCCTACGATCTTGCATGTGATGAGACCAGTTCTTTGAGAAGATAGTCAAGTCATCCATGTGTTTGATAATGCACTTCCCAACCAACCCTCTAAATGGAATATCCATTTCTCTCTAGAAGGTAGTGTCTACATTTATTAAACTGAAGGACATTCATCAGTAAGAAAATGTCCCCCACCTAGTGGTGAAAATTGTCTTTAATTGATCTTCTTCCTTGACCATCACCTAGCTATACCCTAAATACCAATCCAAGAAAGACATCATTTGTTACCCATTGATAGACAGTTTTCCTTTTTCTAATGCCCCAATTATCTTTTGAAATTTTTCACATAACTAGATCTATCCATTCTTCTTTCTCACAAGTACTAAGTTGGCTACCCAAGTTGAATGCTTTACTGGGTATGTGATTTGAGCATTGAGAAATTTTTGTACCTCATTTTGAATCAAGGGCTCTATCAATGCATTAAAAGGTTATTTTCACTGCCTAAATGATTTGGAATTGGGCTTGAGTGGGATGGTATGCACAATCACTAAGGTGTCATATGTCTTGAGTTCTTCATAGCTCCATGCTATTACTCCTCGATAATATTTCAGTGACTAAAAGATATATTTCCTTTCTTAGTATGTGCAAACCTTTCCCATGAGGACTTCCCTATTATCTTTGTCACTACCAAGATTGTGAAGTTACACTTATCAACTTTTGACCCAACATGTGGTTTTTTTTCTTCAGGCAACTTCATCTTGGTCAAATATTATTCCTGAAGCAACCATTCCTTTAGGAATGGTATTCATTTTGAGGTTCATTATCCCCTTATATTCTACTTATGCAGACTGACACTCTTCACCATCTATCATCTAAGCCTCAAAGATGTCATTACACACAATGAACTTTAGGATGTGTTGATCATCATCAAAGACCTAGAAACTTGTTACATTATTAGACACCACAAGAATGGAAACCAATTCCACTAATAATCTTTTCAGTTTTGAGCCTATCATAGGCTCCAGGGAACCATTTGATGCTACAAGTGAATCAAGTACATTGTTCTTTCAGAGTGAGATTTATTTGATTTTAAAAGTATCAAAATCTTCAATCAAATCCCACATGCGATCATGGTATAAACCTAATCAATTATCATGGAAAGTGTAGTGGCTTCTTATTTGTCTTATGACTAGTTGATTCTCCTTATACAAACAACAATTTGACTCTTTTCTTATGTGCATAAAAGAGACCATATATTAAAGCCTTGTACTCTGTCATGTTGTTGCTACAAGTGAACTAGAGTCTATAAGAAACAAAAAAAAATTCCTTTAGGGTTAACCAATTCTACTCCAACACCACAACCTTGTCATCTTTTGGATCCATCAAATTGTAGTCTCCATATCCTTTCATCCCTATCACCTTGGGATTTGGAATTTTCTTTCTTCTTAGAGGAATAAGAATTTGGTCCTTTTTCTCTTTTGGGCTACTTGGGCTAATTGGAACCAACCATGACTTTCTTTTGAGGTTTTACCTCAAGTTGTTTGTTTCTTAGTTCAATCAAGACTATATCTTGTGCCATCCCAGAGTATTGTAAACCTTGTTTACATGCAACCTTTTCAATCATTATGACCGGTTCTCTTGTTTCCTATGTGTTAACATGTTCTTCACATTCTCCTCGAGATAATTGGATTTTTACTCTTGATAAGGTATATTGGCAAATTACACATGTGAACTCAAAGTGTTATTGATGGTGTATGCAACACCATAAGAGGAGTAACAAGATAGAAAGATTTTCTAAAACTTGAAGGTGTCTTAGATTATTCAACATGTAACTTATGAATTCTTTGAAGGCTTCATCTATTGTTGGTCTCTACTAAGTACAAAAGCTTGATGCAGTAACTCGATGCATTCTTCTTGATTGGGCAAATAATTACACATGAAGTAACCTAATGTCCTAAGCAGAGGCTCATTTAATTATTGACTAGGGACGTATGTACTTGGATGATGTTGGCACCATATGTGCAACAAAGGAGTTTTAAGTTGTTTATGGGTTGCATAAAGGAAAATACTAAATTGGAAATTTTATCTATTCAGTAGTTGTTGCGAGTAACTTGATAAGTGATTCAATAGTGGTTGTGGGTAAGAAACATAATGGTTTGGCTATAGCTTTAACTCTAACTATTAATGATGTTAACATAATGAATGAACTGAATTTACTATAACAACAACTCTATGAAAGTAACAACAATCTAACTAAATATTTTAATAAATGAAATTGAGAGAGAGAGAGAGAGAGAGAGAGAGAGAGAGAGAGAGAGAGAGAGAGAGAGATCTGCACTACCTTAAGTGGCCCTTGCATAAGATGTAATCCCACATTACAACAATTAGAATATTACTAATCATTCACTTTATTCATATTGATAAATGCATAACAATAATATTCTTAATTGCTCTTAAATATAGGTAAGAATATAATATAAATTACAATGTATGTTCAACAATAGAATGAAAAACTAAAGAAGAATCAACTCGGGCAGAACTATACTTTTATAAATAGTCTATGAGAGTGGAACAATTACTCCAAATCAACTAGAGCATGTGTCAATCCTCCCTAGTACTAAGGATGTCTTATTCCAAAGAGAAATTAAAATAATAACTAATTCTAACATGAGTACTAATCTGAATTGGACTCTTTATTCAAATGACAACAACAAATCAAGAACGTGCAAGAATCCTTCATGCGGATTTATGAAGCATAACTCTATCATTCCATAGACTCATCATGGTGAGGAATCTTATTGTGGTTATAGGTTTCTTTGAATATCTTAACATGTTCATTGTAAATATAAGACTCTCCATATATGAACTTGGGGGAAAAAAATAGGATTTTTAGGTAATTCGTGTAGGGGTTGTCCTAAGTTGAGTTTTGAACTCTTGTCATTCATAGAGAAATCCATTGGGACAATTAGTTGAGAAATTTTCAACATGGCTTGAGCAAGGTTAAAAGGAGTGGTTAGATCTTGATTTCCTTATTGAAATAAAGATGTGGATGAAGTTTCACCTTTAGATTTTCCTTTTTCACTTATTGGTTTATGAGTTTAGAGAGTACAAAGAACTCCTCTTTCTTAAGAGTGCAATTGATTCCACACAAAGTCACATAATGTCCCAAGTAGAGGATCATTTCATTATTGACCATAGATGTATATAATTGGATGATGTTGGCACTATATGTGTAGCAAAAGAATATTAAATTGACTATCAGTTGTGAAGAGGGAAATACTAACTAATGAAAGCATAGACAACACTGAATTGGAAAATCTATCTGTTCAGCAGTTGTTGCGGGTAACTTGATAAGTGACTTAGTAGTGGTTGTGGGTAAACAACCTAAGGATTTGGCTATAGTATAATTGAAACTAACTAAGAAAGAGAGAGAGCTACATTACCTCAAGTGGCCCTTGCTTTAGGTAATGTAACCTCACGTGACAACAATCCTTAACTTAGAATAATACTATTTATTTTCTTTATTTATATTGATAAATGCATAACAACAATGACAGTAATATTCTTAACTGCTCATAAATCTAGGTAAGAATCTAATCTACATTACAATATATGTTCAATAACAAAATGAAAAATTGGAAAAGAATCAACTCCGACATAAGTGTACTTTATAAACAGTCCACGAGAGTGGAACAATTACTCCTCCAAACAAAATAAAACATGTGGCGACCCTCCTTAGTACCGAGGATGACTTATTCCAACAAAAAACATAAATAACAACTAACTCTTACATGAATAATAGTCTGAATTGGACTCTTTATTCAATGAAAACACTAAATAAAGAACGTGCAAAAATCATTCATGTTGATTTATACAACATAGCTCGATAATTCCATAGACTCCTACAATCCTTTCTTACATTTATTTGGCTAGACAAAGTCATCATAACTTCATTATAAACACATTTTGGTTAATGATCCTCTAAATTCTTCCTCACAAGTATCAAAACAAGATCTCCATTGGCTACAAGCTAACTTTGATCCCTTAACTTGCATTTTTGTTTCTCAAAACAAATATTTATTCACATTAATCATCATTTGTAACACATTGACAATATATCAATTCTCATAACATATTTATATATTCACATGTCATATATATCATTAATTGGATAAAATTATGGTTCATGGTATAGTTTAAAGCATACAAAAGTCCAATATAGTAGTAGTAAAGTGAAATAGTGACAATTCTAAGACTCATCAATGTGTAGAATTAAACTCTTGCAAGCCCATGACTAGACTACCTTCCAAATCATTACCATCCTTTTGACTAAAAAAATAAAAAATCTGATCCAACTTATATACACCCAAATATGTCTCTAGAAAAGTTATCTCATTAGAATAATTCTACTATGTAATCATGCATTTGAGCTTGGGATCTACATCTATTTTGATTCGGTTATTTAAGCCTCTCCATGGCAGCCATAGTTGAGTGTAATCAATATAATGTTGGGAAATAGGGTTTAAAAGTTTATGCATGCAAACTAGGAACTAAATGTACTTCATAAATGATTACACTTAGAAGGATAATGGATCCACTTAGCTTAATCACAAATATGATTGAGAAAGACTCAGCATAAGGTGAATTCAGTACTCCTTGAGTTAAGTTGAAACTACCTATAGAAAGATGTAAATTGAATGCAAGATCTAGGATTAAAGATGTAAAATTGATAGTAATCAACATGGATAGACAATCTTAAGTCAAGTATGTAGACATAAAGTACAAATCTAGAAAGAGAAAATAGAGAGGAACCCATGTCTAAAATTTGGGCTTAAAAGTGTAGGACAATGGCAATTGGTGTGACCTTGTCCTCAGATTGTCAAATGCAAGTAACAAGTGATGAGGTTTATTAATGTCTTGAGTTCACTTATTTTCCTGCTACTTTAACAAACTTTTTACTATATTATTATCTATTATATGCTTTAATCATCCTTAGAAGCATATTATTGCTTATTATAATATATATATGGTGTATTGATATGGATATGCAATGCCTTTTAATGGATGACATGTTATTAAATGTTATGAATGTTAATTTATGTGGATTATTACCATTGTTGGAACTAACATGCAACAGGAAGCATGAGCTATCTAAAGCCAACATATCTAAGTTTCATCTATAGACGAAGAAATTGAAACTTTGTCAACACACATGGAAGCAACAAATGTGGAAGAGAAGAGTCCTAGTTGAAGAAGAGTCCTTGTTGACTTTGTATTTCCTAAAGGCACTGAGAAAATAATGCATCATGGAAATTGATGAATTTTTGTATCATTAATCTCAAATTAATGAAGCAACCATGTTCCTAATTTTGTGTTACTGCTCGGTAAATGAGTTTTTTATGAAGTGAACTCTTGTAGTGTTAATCTATTTTTCTTCTTAGAATAAGTCACCTCAATGTTAGGGAGAAGCTACATTTGGCTAGAGTCAGATGGAAGAAGTTAATGGCATGCTTTATTTGAATGCTTTAAAAAGAGAAAATGTCATTCTAGTTCGAATCTTCTGTTGTTGTTGGAAATCAATCTACTTTTGTACTTATCAATTGAATATAATTGTAGACACTATAGATTGTGTTATAGCTAGATCTTTTGTGTGATCATTATCTGGTTGTTCTGATCATGAGTTAATAATGATAAAATGATTATTGTTCTATAATTTTAAGCATACTTTTATCCTTTACAGATATTACAATCCTCAAGCAAGGGCCACTTGAGGTAATTTGAGTTTCATTTCTTCTTTATGTTATTTATTTTCATTTATGCAGTTAGTAATTATTCTTAATCTTTAGTTGTTATTTAATATTTAGTGATATTTTTATAGTTAAGAAACCTGGTTGCAACCATCTTCTAGTTTGTTCAGTTATATTCATAAGTTTTGCCCATAGCCAGTGCCGAGTTACTCCTAGAGTTACCTGCAACAATTGTTGTGTTAGTTAGTTTCTCATTTCATCGTTGTTCATATTTATTGTTTATGTTTTTAGTGGATCAATACATTCATTTTATGCAACAATAGAGAACTTAGGAATCTTTTCTACTCATATAGTGTTAGTGCCATCTTTGAAGATACATCCATGGTTGATAATTAAATGAGCCTTCACTTAGGACATAGGGTTACCCCATTGAATACCTCAATTGGATTTTGTGTGTGACAAGTTGCACCAACTCAATGGATATAGTGGAGACTAGTCATTTTTTGCACAGTTGTCAGGGATTATGCTAATGTTTAGGACTCTTAAGTTTAGGATTTCTTTAGTTATTTACTTTCTACAAATTTATTAATGTTATATGCTTTCAGTAGCCTAAGTGTTTGTATTCAGCTTTAGGAAAATTAGATTTTGAAACTAGCATCAATTTCTTTACTAGAAAGTGTAGGAAGACAACTCATAAGCTCAACACTTCCATTGCATACACTGACAAAGAGATGCTAGAGGAAGGTTTCTTCCCCATACATCAAGTGTAGGAGACGTCCTGGCTTTAAGAGAGGGGCTAGAAGACTCATTAACATAGACACGGAGAGATCCATTTAGTGCACCTATAGATATGATATCTTCTGATAACACTCAAGAAGAACTTACTCAAGAGTGTGCATAAGATATAGTAGCAACAATGGGTGAGGGTAAAGTAGAAAATCTTGATACACCAATCACCTCTGCACTTATGATCATTGACCAGTAGATGGAAACAAAATTAAAGAATACACCTCCAAACACCATCCCTAACTTTTATGGCCTGGTCACCGAAGATCATGATACCTTTTTGTTTTAATTTGATGTACTTTGTATAAATTATTACTATGTAATTGAAGCCCATTATTTAAATCTATTTCCATCTACCTTGAAGGATTCTGCATTACTATGGATCATGGGGTTGGGAAGCAATGCAATTACTAGTTGGGTCTTAATGAAAGAAATGTTTCTACAAAACTACCATGACTATTGAAAAGGTGGAGACACGTGGAAGGAGGAGCTTTTAAGGATGTCTCAAAGAGATGATGAACCCCTTAAAGACTACATAGATAGGTTTCAATTCTATTTGAAGAAATTCCAATAGAATAAGCTCACTCCTAAATCTCTTAAACTGGTTTTTCTCAGGGGATTTAATGAGGATTGTGTTGATGAAATCAATTTGATGGGTGGAGGTGATATTACACAATCAACCTTTGATGATATTTGCAAACTAGAAAGGAACTACTCTAGGACTACTCTGAGGAAGGATAGGAGCTCTCAGTTTCTTCCTACCACTAAGAAATCTACTAGTGTCTCAAGGGTGGAATTAAGCAACCTAATCTCCAATACGAAGGAAGATATAATAAGTCATTTGGCATCCCAATTAGATACCCTTCATCTTATGAAAAAATAAGAAGTATAGGTTGCTCTTGCAGAGTACTGTCCTCATGTTGTAGACAAAATATCCAATTGCAAATACAAAAATATTAGTTCTATAATTGAAGAAAATTCAATTTGTGTAGAATTCCATGTAGTAGAAGACAAGGATGGACAAATCTTCTACATAGCGCAATGCATTCCATGGCAAAATAAGAAAGGTATGCCATCAGACCCATTATCTTATAATCCTTCATTTCCTGGAGTTCAACAAAATGTTTCCAAATGGAATTTTTATCCTTGAAATACAATGCAAAACCCTCAATGGGAAGGTATTACATCAAACTGGATGCCTCAGTAGGGCTCCTAGCCATCCCATATCAATATCCAACTTATGACTAGTGGCAAGTTTCCTAAAACCCATGGTCTCAACCATGGGGTGAAAATCAACAATGAAAACTATCTAATGCCAATCACCTACAGTAACAACAACAAAATTCACCTCAACAACCTGCCTTAATGCCTAATGCACACCCTCACTAGCTAGGCATTATGCCTAGTTAGAACACACCTACCTCTTATCCACCAAGAGAACCTCAATTACTTTCTCAACCTGCACCCAATCTTAACAACAAGCCTACCCAATAGGCTTATGTGAATGAGACAACTCGGTATACAACCTATATAATTGAGATAATTGGTGTCCATTTACGATCAAGTAAGACTCTTCCTTATCCTATATCTCCACATATTACAAAACTTATTGATGAGGAGCCAGTGATTGATGTCACTAACTAGCCATTGGAGCAGCCACAAACACATGATGAATCACCTAGTAAGGACCTAACTTTTCCTGAGAGGGTAGCCACACAAAAATACCAACCTAAGCTCGAATTTGACCTCTTAGGACAACTGAAAAATATGAGTATACATATACCCCTCCTGCAAGCCATTGAGGACATTACCATCTACACCAAGGATATTAGAGAATTGTATCTTAGAATACTATGTAGGAAGAAAGAGGACCCTAAAATAGTCCATGTCATTAGATATTTGGCTGGGATAATGTTGGGCACTATAGTAGTTCCCAAATATTTAGATCTAAGAATCCTATTTCTAGATGTAAGTAACAATGAGTCCCTTATTAAAAATGTATTAACAGACCTCAAGGTAACAATAAATATCATGAATAAGAAAATAATGGATGAATTATAGTTGGACAACATAAGGCCAACACCAATAGTGTTGAAGTTAACAGATAGATCTACTATGAAGCCAATAGGAGTGATTGAAGATTTATTGATAACTATAGACTCATGTGACTATCTTGTTGACTTTGTAGTTTTGTAACCTATGGACCATTTGCGTGGATACCCACTAATTTTAGGGAGGCTTTGATTGGCCATTGTTGATGCTTTAATTGGCTACTAGTCATGTAATATGATAATCTCCACTAGGGATAAAACCAAGCAATTGGTATTATACCCTCTAGCTCAACCTCATGCAAATTTGGGATAATTTGTTTGCCCCACCCTAGAAGAGGATGATCAATACACACTACACACTCTGATGGTGATAAACATAACTCCTATGATGGAACCCCCGGATGAAGATGTCATACTTGCTAGAATCATACGTAACTCCTATGACCTAGACCCGCAACATGAAGAATTTGTATCATGTCTCACTTGTCTACTTTATAGTTTTATGGCCAATGAAGATTCAACAACTTCATCTATGCTCTCTATTGTTTTTCGCAATGATTGTAGGTTGAACATAATAGGTCATGACATTGTTTTTATTTCTATAGTAGCTAGTCCAATAGAAATATCACTAGGAAGAATGTTTTAACACCAATAATTGGCTAACAATCGTTGGCATTTTTGTTGTTTATGTTGTGATTGTCATTGATGGACACACACTTGTATTGAGATCCCCTTTATGTGTATGAGCTTGTGCTCAACCGGTATGTTGTATAATAGTCTTTAGACTAGTGGTGATTTTGCAGAATGTGTTTCGCAGTCTGAAGCGACATGTCGACCCCAAGCGGTTCATAGATC
This sequence comes from Cryptomeria japonica, assembly GCF_030272615.1. Lineage (NCBI taxonomy): Eukaryota > Viridiplantae > Streptophyta > Pinopsida > Cupressales > Cupressaceae > Cryptomeria > Cryptomeria japonica. Next base: position 614,437,810 of record NC_081411.1, on the reverse strand, counting down.
CCAAGTGGCATGAGGGAGAAAAGCGGCACAACACATTCTTACCAGTCTTCATTTTTGTCAAACTGACAACCGGTATTTTGTATGAACCGGTAATACTTTGTGATGAGTTACCAATCCACCGATTGTTTGACGGTGCCAACACATTGACGGCGCTTTTTGTGTCATGTTACTGAGTACGTCTAGATGCATTGAACCTAGGAAATTGTAATGTAATCCTATTGGACTGACATGAAATCAAATTCCTTTAAAAGGACATCATGTCTAGGATTTTAAGTGGTTGCTAAAAGGCTTAATGTTGAGCTAGGGTTTAAGGTGGAAGTTGAGAATGATCTTATCTGAGAAGATCAAGTTGTAATTGTGAGAGAGGTAGAGAAGACTGAAGTAATGCTGGAATGCATTAACTGTGAGAAATATTGGATCTAACCAAGCAGTTTGTGCTATCCGATAGATCAAACACTTGTTGATTACTCACATCTTTGACAAGTTTGTAGCCCTTAACCGGGTAGGCCTCAAATCCTTTGTAAAATCCTCTAACAAGGTGATTCACACATGTGAATCTAAAATCCTCTAACAAGGTAGTCTTTAATCGGACTTATCTCCTAACAGAGATCAAGATTCCTAACAGGATCTGTCCTGGTGAAGAACATTGTAAGACCTTAACTGGTTTGACCTTAACCCGTCTGGTTTCTATTCTGCAGATAGTGACTTGTGAGTTCCATCTCACCGTGGTTTTTTCCCAGTTGGGTTTCCACGTCAAATATCTTGTGTTATGGTTGTATTGGTTTTGTGGGTGAATGCTTTATTCACATTTTGGTTTGCATGTGTGGTAACCGGTTTGACTGTTAGACTGCTTTACCGGTTTATCTTTAGACTGTGTAAGTGTTTTAGTGCAGAGATTTTTGGCATACTAATTCACCCCCCCTCTTAGTATTCATCAATTGGTATCAGAGCCTACCTTTCTATAAGTTTAACCACTTGGAAAGAGATAAGGGGGAATACACCATGAGGGAACTTACTCAATGACTCACTAAGTCTGAGCAAGCCTATGATGATCTTATGGTCAAATACAAGGCATCTCAAGCAAAAAGGAGAGAACATGCAAAAAATTTGATGGAATTATCTGAAAGTAGTTCTGAAGATGAAGCTAACATGGAAGCCATGATTGCCGAAGTAAATAAGCTGAATGATTCAAACTCCAAACTAAGAAAGGAGTTGGAAGGACTGACTATTCGGTTTAGTCAAGAGCTTGAGAACCAGAGAAAAGCTGAAGATCGGATAAAGGATGGAGATCATGAGATCTCCAAGTTGAAACAAGAGATTAGTGCACTGACTACTCACCTTCATGAGAGTAGAATGGAAAAAGAAGACATGCAAGGAGAACTGAACATTGCCATCTCTGAAAATGCAAGTCTAATGGAGACAAACACTACTATTTCCAAAGAACTCTTTGAGTCAAAGGAAATACTGGCTAAGTTTGGCAAAAGTACTGTCAAGCTAGAGCAAAAGCTTGAGTCATCTAGACCGGCAAAGAATACCAATGGTCTTGGTTTCTCTGGACATGAGGAAGGAGAATCCTCAGGAACAAATGCCGAAGCATCAAAGAAGCAACCGACACTCAAAGGAAAAGGTAAGCAAAAATTCAAACCTGTTTGCTTTAACTGTCTTAAAGAAGGACACACTACCAATGTATGTCGGAGCAAAGCCTACAATAATTTTCCATATTTTATCAACAATGTACCTAGATCCAATAAGTTCAATGGTCATTGTTATGCATGCAACAAGTTTGGGCATAGAGCATTTGAATGCAGGTCTGTGATGGATAACACTGGAAGATATCCTCAGAGGACCCAAGGAATTGGTCCTGAACCTTTTGTGAACCGGAACCACAACCGGTTTAATGTCTTCAATCATCAGTCAAGAAGCAGTGGTCATCAAGCGGCAACCAGATGGAGAGAAAGTTGTATGATCTGTCATGGTCATGGTCACACTGCTGCAACATGCAGAAGGAAGAATGGAAACATGTACAATGGACCTTAGAGAGCACCTGGACTTGTTTTCTATCACTGCAACAAACCGGGTCACATTGCAAGATTCTGCAGAAGCAAAAAAAGTATATATGATGATATACCGATCACTCAAGAAGGAGAAATCGATCTTGAAAAAGTTCAAGGGGACATGAAGAAAACATGGAGGAAGAAACCAACAATGTCGGAAGAGGAACCGGTTTCTGCACCTAGTGTGGAAATATCGGAACCGACAAACTAAGCCTTAAAGGCTTAGGGGGAGAAAATGACGAAATGCTTTCGAACCCCCAGTTGACACCGGTAAAAGACCTTAACCGGTATGCGATACCTGTCGCTTGGTAGAAGACCGGAAACGGTAAAAAAAAAGAAGGGGGGGGCAAATTAGGGTTTACGCCCTAATAGAGGAGCATTAATGACAGTAGGTGAGAGACATGTATAAATGCATTTTTCAAATCATTTCTCACTATCTATTTTTGAGCGAAGAAAAGTTTTCAAGTGCAGAGCGAAGAAAAGGCGATTTGAGCTTAGATTTCAAGAAATTGAATAACCTTGAAAGAGATTCAAATCCAGTTTGCAAGCGGTAGTGGAAAACACAAAGTGGTGATTTGGCATCCGACGGAGAGTGGAGTGAAGCAGAATCAGGAAGCCCTAAATTTGCGTTTGAAAGGTATTTTTCATGTTCTTGAAATACTCTACAATGGTTTCCGCATCTCATACTAGTTCGAGTACATCAATTGAGTCAGAAAGTTTTATTCAGAGGAAGTCTAAATATAATGCTTTGTCACAAGTTCTGGCTAGAGTCATAGTTGAAGAAGGAATTTCTGATTATATTGATTGCAAAATAGAAGACCTAGGGTCTTTAGCCATTCACACTCAGTTAGGTCTATTTTGCGGCAAGGACAAAAAGATGAAACCAGAATTCAGTATCTTAGAGAAGAAGAAATTCCATAACGCAGTATATTTTCTGGAAGATTTCACGGAGGATCACATCAGAATTATTTTGAGCAGAGTCCATTATGACAAGATGTACTTGGAGAGGATGCATGACATTACGCCTCAGGCAATTCATGCAGTCATCGGCTTTTGTAACACAGGGGAAGTGCCAGCCTTGAGAAAAGCGAGCAAAACTGAAATAGCCAAGCTCACTGATTCAACCAGTGATTCACAAGGTATGACAGTCAATCCCATCAAGGATGATCTGGTGAAATACGCCTGCATGGTGATAGGATACAGAACATTTTCAGCCAGCAAGATTAATTATGTATCTGCTGCAGCGGTAAATGCCGCTTACCGGATGATAAAAGAGGATGCATCTTTCGACTTATGCACCGGCATGCAGAAGCAACTCCTGTTGAATCTTAAGGCAATCAAACATGATAATTCACTAAGGTTTAAGTTTGGACAACTACTGGTAGGGTTGTTCTTCTATTTCCAAGGCTACCTTCCTGGTATAGGAGATGTCTAGTGGTCCCTTGACCAACCAGTAACCAAACAGATAAAGGAAAGTGTTCAAGCCATTGGAACTGGTTACCCTGAAGTACTAAACAAATATTTTGATGAGTTCAGAAGAAAGATGAGTTAGAGGGTAAGAATCTCAGGTGATATAGTGAAGAAATACGAGGATGACATTTGTTTCACTATTCAGGTGGACAAATGTTTAATGGAGGTTGTTGAGCCTAGAATGGAGGAAGTGGAGCCAATGGGCTATGAGGTTATGTATGACATGCTGGAAGGGTATGCCTCAACCCTTATTGCCTCGCCTCTTGATCCAAAGGCTAAGAGGACCAAAACCTACTTGGAGAGGATTGCACCGATTGAAGAACCATCGGTGAAGAAAGGAAAAGAACTGGCAGCTAAGAAAGCCAAGGCAGTGCCTGCAGCATCAACACCAGCTACCACTGCAACTCCAAGAGTGACCAAGCGGTCACCGACAAAGAAGAAACCGGAGGTAACACCGGCAAAAGTATTCAAAAGAAAAAGGAAGACTAAGACAAATGAACCGGACTCCGAAGAAACTGAGTCTGATGAAAAGCCGAAGAAGGCAAGACAGACAAAGAAGGTGAAGAAGAATGAACCGACAGCATCTGCATCGGTAAATATTGATATCTCCTCATACAAACCTTTGACACATTGTCAAAGAACAGTAAATAATATTAGGAGAAAATTACTTCATGATTTAGTAGATTATTGTGATGATTTTAATAGTGAGGAGAAAGATGAAGTACTACAGGAAATCATTCTTTATTTGTGTAAAAATGACCGGTCACCATCAGAGATTAAATTTCAGACACCAGATTCATTATTTAGAGCATTAGATAATAAATGGTGCATTGCCATTGAAAAGGAATAGGAGATTAGGGAGAAAGTCTTTGCACAGTACTTCCTCAAACTGTCAAATTCATAATTATTTGATGCCCTGGATCAAAATAAAGGTCTCTTCTTCACAAGGAGAAGAAGATTGTGGTTGTTGGAGGGGAGAATTAATGATGTTGAAAAAGATACTCATCAGCATATGGCTCATGCTATCAACTCTCACAAAGCACGAATGGCCAACCTCCAAGCAGAAAAGGAACCGGTTATTTCCAAACCGGATGAGGTTTTTGATGAGGAAGGAAACCTGGTGGAAGAACCAATTGACACTATTGATGTCGATGCCCTGGATGTAGAAGATGTCACTCAGGACATACCTTCTGAGGGAACTGAACAGGGGCAACAAGCCGAACAGGGTGGTGAGCAGGCTGAGGACACATAGCAAGCGGCAAAGGAACATGAAGAGAAGAAGAAGAGGGATGAAGATGAGAAAAAGAAGAAAGAGGAAGAGAAGAGAAAAGAGGAAGAGGAGAAATGAAAAGATGAAGAAAAGAAGAAGCAAGAAGATGATAGGAAAAAGAAATAAGAAAAGGATAAGGAAGAAAAGAGAAAGAAGGAAGAAGAAGAGAAGAAGAAGAAGGAAGAAGAAGAAAAGAAGAAGAAGGAAGTGGAAGAGAAGAAGAAGAAGGAAGAGGAAGAACAAAAAAAGAATGAAGAGGAAGAACAAAAGAAGAAGGAAGAGGAAGAACAAAAGAAGGAGGAAGAGGAAGCACAAAAGAAGAAGGAAGAGGAAGCAGAGAAGAAGGCAGAAGCAGAGCAGAAGCAAAAAGAAGAAGAAGACAAGAAGAAGATGGAAGAGGAAGAGAAGAAAAAGAGAGAAGAGAAAGAGAAAGAAGAGAAGGAGAAGAAAAAGAAGGAAGAAGCAGACAAGACAGTTGAAGCAATGAAGAGCACACAGATGGAGACTCCTAAGGCAACTGGGAGCCAAGCCAAACCGGCTGCTATCTCGAGTCCTATTGATCTCCAATCTGCAAGTGAGTCTGAGCTTATGCAGAGCATCAAGGTTGCCCAAGAGCGCCTTGAAGTCATTCACAGGAAAAAGGAACAAGATATTATTCAGGCGGCTGTAGACACACTTACTGGTTTAATCCCCGGTACTAATCTTCCTAACACTGAATCATCACTAGCACAACTCAAACTTCTTTGTACTGTAGTGGATGATCAAGTGTAGAGTCTGGAAGAAGAAGCAAAGGCCAATGTAAAGAAAGAGCACCAAAAGGCTCTTAATGTTGCTCTAGTGAAAAAGATGAATGAGCTTAGGACTGAACTACTGAAAGATCAAAAGGACATAAGGAATGCCTTGGATGAGGGAAACTTGCTACTCAGCAAAATCTATCAACCTCATCTATTCTGTGACGATGTGCTAGCCAAGAAGCAAAAGCTTAAAACGGACTTACGTCCTACTTGGGCACATTTAAGACACCTTATGATTCCTTTGCAGCATATGGGCAAACCGTTCACCGGTTCCAGATCCAGTCAGCCAAGATGGAGCAAGAGATCAGCACATGGTCTAGGGATTTGCAGGATCTTCAACTGGTATTACTTCCACGACTGCAAATTCTTCAGAAGTGTTATCTGAACTTGGATTCCCTGACAATCACACAGGAACTGAGCACAATAGATGCCATTGAGGAACAGGTATCCCAGATGCAAACAGAGAAGGAAGTGGCAACCTCCCTACTTGAGTCTTGGTCTCTATCCATGAAACAATTTTTGCAGGACCATAAATCAATTTTTGACAAGTATTATTCATTATTGTCATAAAATTTATATATATATATATATGGAAACAGGGTTTTTCAGCAGTACTTTGTCATTGTTGGCAAAGGGGGAGAAGTATATCTGGTTTTTGGTTTTAAAATTTTGATCTTCTGACACAGGGGGAGAAGTATCTGGTTTTGAAATTTTGTTATATGCTGTGATATATGCTATATGCTCTGATGATTATGCTCTGTATGCAAAATTGCTATACACTGTGTTAATTAAAGGATAGTGTATATGCTTAGGGGAAGCAATTTTGTTAAATGGCAAGTTTTTGTTGTAAAACACTTAGATGTCAAAATTTTAATTTTCCTAAGTGTTGCCATCAATGCCAAAGGGGGAGATTGTTGGAATTTTTGTTGTTTATGTTGTGATTGTCATTGATGGACACACACTTGTATTGAGATCCCCTTTATGTGTATGAGCTTGTGCTCAACTGGTATTTGTTCCAACCGATATGTTGTATACTAGTCTTTAGACTAGTGGTGATTTTGTAGAATGTGTTTCCCGGTCTGAAGTGGCATGTCGACCCCAAGCGGTTCATAGATCCCAAGCGGCACGAGGGAGAAAAGCAGCACAACACATTCTTACCAGTCTTCATTTTTGTCAAACTGACAACCGGTATTTTGTATGAACTGGTAATACTCTATGATGAGTTACCAATCCACCGATTGTTTGATGGTGCCGACACATTGACGGTGCTTTTTGTGTCGTGTTACTGAGTACGTCTAGATGCATTGAACCTAGGAAATTGTAATGTAATCCTATTGGACCGACATGAAATCAAATTCCTTTAAAAGGACATCATGTCTAGGATTTTAAGTGGTTGCTGAAAGGGTTAATGTTGAGCTAGGGTTTAAGGTGGAAGTTGAGAACGATCCTATCTGAGAAGATCAAGTTGTAATTGTGAGAGAGGTAGAGAAGACTGAAGTAATGCTGGAATGCATTAACTGTGAGAAATACTGGATCTAACCAAGTAGTTTGTGCTATCCGATAGATCAAACACTTGTTGATTACTCACATCTTTGACAAGTCTGTAGCCCTTAACCGAGTAGGCCTCAAATCCTTTGTAAAATCCTCTAACAAGGCGATTCACACATCTGAATCTAAAATCCTCTAACAAGGTAGTATTTAATCGGACTTATCTCCTAACAGAGATCAAGATTCCTAACAGGATCTATTCTGGTGAAGAACATTGTAAGACCTTAACCGGTCTGGTTTCTATTCTGCAGATAGTGACTTGTGAGTTCCATCTCACCATGGTTTTTTCCCAGTTGGGTTTCCACGTCAAATATCTTGTGTTATGGTTGTATTGGTTTTGTGGGTGAATGCTTTATTCGCATTTTGGTTTGCATGTGTGGTAACCGGTTTGACTATTAGACTGCTTTACCGGTTTATCTTTAGACTGTGTAAGTGTTTGAGTGCAGAGATTTTTGGCATACTAATTCACCCCCCCTCTTAGTATTCATCAATTGGTATCAGAGCCTACCTTTCTATAAGTTTAACCACTTGGAAAGAGATAAGGGGGAATACACCATGAGGGAACTTACTCAACGACTCACTAAGTCTGAGCAAGCCTATGATGATCTTATGGTCAAATACAAGGCATCTCAAGCAAAAAGGAGAGAACATGCAGAAAAGCTGATGGAATTATCTGAAAGTAGTTCTGAAGATGAAGCTAACATGGAAGCCATGATTGCTGAAGTAAATAAGCTGAATGATTCAAACTCCAAACTGAGAAAGGAGTTGGAAGGACTGACTATTCGGTTTAGTCAAGAGCTTAAGAACCGGAGAAAAGCTGAAGATCGGATAAAGGATAGAGATCATGAGATCTCCAAGTTGAAACAAGAGATTAGTGCACTGACTGCTCACCTTCATGAGAGCAGAATGGAAAAGGAAGACATGCAAGGAGAACTGAACATTGCCATCTCTGAAAATGCAAGTCTAATGGAGACGAACACTACTATTTTCAAAGAACTCTTTGAGTCAAAGGAAATACTGGCTAAGTTTGGCAAAAGTACTGTCAAGCTAGAGCAAAAGCTTGAGTCATCTAGACCGGCAAAGAATACCAATGGTCTTGGTTTCTCTGGACACGAGGAAGGAGAATCCTCAGATACAAATGCTAAAGCATCAAAGAAGCACCTGACACTCAAAGGAAAAGGTAAGCAAAAATTCAAACCTGTTTGCTTTAACTGTCTTAAAGAAGGACACACTGCCAATGTATGTAGGAGCAAAGCCTACAATAATTTTCCATATTTTATCAACAATGTACCTAGATCCAATAAGTTCAATGGTCATTGTTATGCATGCAACAAGTTTGAGCATAGAGTATTTGAATGCAGGTCTGTGATAGATAACACTGGAATATATCCTCAGAGGACCCAAGGAACTGGTCCTGAACCTTTTGTGAACCGGAACCACAACCAGTTTAATGTCTTCAATCATCAGTCAAGAAATAAGTATCTCACACTTCAACTTTCATATGGGACTACCATGATATGAAAGGCATTGACCCAAATCTTTGTATGCATAAGATATATATTAGTGAAGGTTGTAGACCAATGAGGCAACCACATAGGTGAGTGAATCCAACACTTAGAGATATAGTCAAGGTTGAATTGCAAAAATTGCTTGATGCAGGATTAATCTATCCTATATCAGATAGTGAGTGGGTTTCACCATTAGTGATTGTGCTAAAGAAGAGATAAAATTAGTGAGTATGTGTCAACTATAGAGAATTGAATGCTACCACACACAAGGACCACTTTCCACTTCCTTTCATTGATCAAGTCTTGGAATCATTGGCTAATAAGAGGTACTTTTCTTTCTTGAAAGGATTCAAAGGTTAAAATCATATTAAAATTGCTCCCAAGGACCAAGATAAGATAACCTTCACATATTCTTGGGGGACATATGCATATTTAGTATTTACATTTGGGCTATGCAATGCACCAACCACCATTTAGAGGATTGTTTTGAGCATTTTATTTGATTTTGCTCATGATACCATGGAAATCTACATGGATGATTTCACAACCTACCGTAACAACTATGAGGAGGCCCTAGAAAATCTGGAAAGGTACTACAAATATGTCAGGACCATAATCTCTTTATTAGCCATGAAAAGTGTTTTATGATGATGGAAGAGGGAGTTGTATTGGGACACTTTGTCTCTAGAAATGGACTCCAAGTTGACCCAACCAAGATTGAAATTATCTCAGAGCTTCTAGTACCTCAAAAACAAAGAGATGTTAGAAGTTTTATTCTACATGCAGGGCATTATAGACATTTCATAAAAAAATTCAGCTATATAGCTTCACCATTTTACACTTTGTTGACAAAGGATTCAAAATTTGACTGGAATCCAAGCTATCAACAAGCATTCGAAGCACTAAAGTCTACCCTCGCATAAGCACTGATACTTAGAGGACCTAATTGGAACATACCTTTCCATATCCATACTGATGCACCTTACTTTGCAGTAGTAGTATTGGGGCAAAAAAAAGGTAATCTTGAATATGTTATCTATTATGTTAGTAATAATCTTCAAAGTGTAGAAGCTAACTATACATTCACAAAAAATGAAATGCTTGTTGTTGCTTATGTTATTAATAAATTTTGGCATTACATCATTGGCTACCCTATTTTTATTCATAATAATCATGCAACAATCTATTGCCTAATGAACAAACTAGTGGTCACAAGGAGGCTTGTTAGATGGTTACTCTTGTTGCAAGAGTTTGACATTACTATTATTGACAAGCTAGGTAAAGCTAATGTTGTTGCAGATTTTCTCTCTCGATTGAAAAATACAACAAAGGCCACAATGGTGGACAATTCATTTCCTGATGAACATATTTTTTATTTGATAGTTTATTCACCTTGGAATGAAGATATTTCTAATTATCTAGTTGTAATTCGAATACCCCCATATTTTTCTCCTCAAAAGAGGAAGCAATTGATACATCACAACTTATCCTACTCTTGGATAGCTTGGTATTTGTTCTACAAAGGACCTGGAAATGTGATAAGGAGATGTTTGAGGGAAGATGAGATATATAATGTACTTAAGGCCTATCACGATGACCCTTATGAGGGCCATTTTGCAACAAAGAGTACTGCAATTAAGATACTCAATTCTAGCTATTATTGGCCTAATATACATAAAGATGCAATTCTTTATACAACAAGATGTGAAAGTTGTCAAGGAATGGGTGGACCTACAAGAAGTGATGAAATCCCACTCCAACTGCAACTTTCATTAGCACCATTTGATGAATAGGGACTAGATTTCATTGGACCCATTGAACCAACATCAAATAGTAAATCTTATATCTTAGTATGCATTGATTATTTGACAAAATGAGTAGAAGTTAAAGCCTTAAGGAATTCTATAGATGTGAAAGTGGCTCAGTTTTTGTATGAAGAAATATTTTTTAGATATGGAGTCCCTTGAGAGACAGTGATTGATCAAGGTCCATAGTTTACATCTGAGTTAGTAGCACAATTGGTTAAAGAATTTGAGATAAGGCATAAGAAGTCAATTCTTACAACCCTCAATCAAATGGCCAGCTAGAAGTCACAAATTGGAAATTGGAATATATTCTAACCAAAATAGTGGAAGTTTATAAGAAAGATCGTGCTACTAGATTTCCTGAAGCAGTTTGGGCATATAAAATTACAACCATAGGGTTCATACACTATGAGCTTTCTTATGGAACCAAGACAGTCCTCCCTACTGAGTTTGAATATAAAACATTAAGAACAAATGTGAATTTGGAGATGAAACTTAATCAAGCTTAAAAGAATAGGTTACATCAATCGAATGCATTTGGTAAGATGTGTATGAAGGCACTTCAACACACTCAGCTTATCCAACACTAGAGGCATACATGGCATGACTAGTACATTTAGACAAAGGAGTTCAAGGAAGGAGATGGAGCTTTACTATATGATATAGATACAACGATAATAAAGGGAAACTTTAGACACACTGGTTGGGACCCTATGAGATTCGACAAGTATTTTCTTATGGTGTTTTTCAACTCACTATCATTGATCTAGTAAGATTTAAGCTCATGGTCAATAGACACATATTGAAGTTGTACAAGAAACCAATGGACAAAACTAAATTTTGACTCTCTCTCCATCAAAAATTCACATCACCATCTTCATCCACTCCACTTAAATTTCCACCACCTTCCACATCATCCACCTCATCCATTGACCCCATTCCACCATCACTAATAGCCACAAATGCTTCTTTACCTTCTATAGATGAACCGTTTTATTCACCCGCAACCACTACCTTTGCATAATTTACTATCTCACAATCACATCAACACACCACACATATTTACTTCTATACTATTTTCCCTCTTTTTTCCAGTATACAAGAAGGAATGGTTGGGACCTATTATAATTCTTTCTAGTGGGACCTGATTTATTGATTTAGTTTGTAACTGCACTTCTATTTATGCACAATCTATTTTTCTCTAGTTACATGCAATTATGCCACACCAACATTTACATGCAACTGCTCCATTACATATAACTCTACTTGACAATTTTCTTTCTCATGCATTCACATTTGCTGTCAACTCTACATTCTAATTTGATTTCCCCATGTCAGCACTTTACTGTCATAGTTATTGTCATATATGTCACCTCACACTCACTTTAAATCTTTCTACCTATCATGCATATTGCTTCCACACTCTTTCTTTATAAAGTACAAGTACTTCCATATATTTGCAGCATTACATAAGGAATGATCTAGCATAAAATAGCATTTATGACATATCTAGCAATTATTACATTCTTTGATTCGCATGTTATATTCATATCCATATGGTATTCTTATATATTATTTGTAATCCTTATTATCAATTGCATTTATCTCCCTCATTTGAATTTGAAGATAAATTAATATTTAAGTTAGGATAGGGGTATTCTGATGTTGTTATTATTACATTTCCATCTGAAAAGTGTTTTGATGTTAATTTCTCATTAAGGGGTAGGTTATGTGTCTAATGATGTGACCATTTTTTTTGAAAGTCTAGTAACATCCACCTTGGCAAGTTTGTTATTTTGGCTAATCTTTAGAACTGGAAAAAAATATTTCATTTAAAAAATTGCAGTCATATGCAATTACCTCAGTTACCCATATAGGTTGGCAAAATAAATTGTTAGAATGGTTACAAGGTTGTCAATTTTCTGGTAATTATTTAGAAGAGGAAATAGATTGAGGAAGTTGAGCAAGAATTGGTGATTTTTGAAGACAAAATTTGGGATTTTGAGTTGAGCAGAGTATAACACAACTTGTTGAAATTACATGAGAAAGAAGCAAGAACACAAGAAAAAAAGAAGAATGGGTGGTGACCCAATTAGACAAGAAACTTAAAACCACACTCTATTTCTCAATGATACAGATGCTCTTTTTTTATTTGAGAGGTTGGGTAATGAAGCAACGTTTAGAGGGTTGAGAGTGGAAGCATCTAAAGATGCCATTACAGAAATTAGTGGTCTACCAAGAATGAGAGAGGAGTTTCTGATATCTCTAGACTATAGGATAGCAAGGTTAGAATTTTCCTACCCAAATAAAACCTTTAGCACAACCAATCAAGGCACTACTTGACTATCTCTTTCTCCACCCAGACGTGCTGTAGCAATACACACTAGTACATTCGGGTCAAAATTTTGACAACAAATCGTTCGAATTCCGACACAATTTCATCGCACTACTGACAAAAAAAGCCGTCGAAAACTTTGTGTCGGAAGTTCTGACTATCCTTGTGGTCGTCGCAATTTCGACATCACCTCCAACATTTCCAATGGCCGCCATGGATGCTCATACCCCGAAAGAATACCGTCGTGATCTCAGCCTATCATCGAAATTCCGACTCCAAAGGATAAAATTCCAATAGAGGAGTGCCGTCGGATGCACAACATCCTTGTCAGAACTCTCCTGGAGGCCGGCCAATAACATTTTGCAAGGATAATAACATTTCCCATCACCTTTTCTTTTCAAGTTAGACCATAATCTAGCAATTGTCTCCTTATTTGTTCTTCGCTGATATTATCTAACATGGTCTTTCTTCACAGGCAAAAAAATCAGGCTATGGAAACTTCAGTGCAAAAGCTTCACAAAAATTGCAAATCAAACCAAAACCATTTAACTCTTCTTTTTCATCTTAAAACATTGAACTTAATAGAGAACGTATTTAATGTAGCTGATTGTGTGAATTTCTGAGCATTGTGTTTGCAAATTCTTACTAAAAGTTTGCCTATTGTAGACTTTCTGAGAGACATTTTTGAGTATTCTAAGCCTTGGTTCTTGTATTTTCACTAGTGATAAGTTGGAAACTTTATGGTAGACCTGTAGCCAATCGATCTAATTTTGACAAGTTATACACCAAGCAAACAGACATCTAGAACTAGCATTGTTTGTAGGTCACCCCTACCCTATGCCATGGGTATATGACTACCCAGAACTCCAGTTTAAGCATCAATCCTGGAAATGATCGGTATATGACTACCTAGAACTCCAATTTAAGCATTAAGTTACATGATTATTGACCTTATTTTGGGATGCTATGTATGAGATTGGAACCTTTTGTAAGGTGTGATCAATGTGCTATCATAAATGCAAAGCCAAAACCATTTTGATGAGATCATGATCCCACTAATACTATTTTGCCTTGTTAATTTTGCACCCACAAAAATGATAAAACCAGATATAATATGCCATCAATGCCCATATACCGACAATGCTCAAGAAGAGCCACTTAGAGGTAGAGTTTAACCACTTTCCATATAGGTAGATTATCTCTAACCTCATTTTCCCTATAGGTAACTGATTAGGTTCATTTTAGAGTCTTATTTCCAAATATGTACCTCTATGTTAGCTTTTTGCTTTATTATTTGCCTATTTATGCTTAATCTTGTCAATTTTGCATAATTTTACTTAGTTCTTGCATCTTCAATGAAATTATATCTAATCATATCCAATCACATCAAAATGGAACAATTAATCATATTTTTGGTCTCTCCTAGAGGAATTAAATTGAACCAAATTGACTATTCCCCAATAAAATGTTTTGAAATGGTGAATGTATAAGTTTGTAGTTTACTTTCCTAGACTAGGACCCCATTTCGTCAACATTTCACCATGAAAGCACAAATATTTTTTCTTGAAGAGAACATCTTACATATTATGCTTCAATGTATAACACATTTTCATAATCAATCATTTGACTTCACATGGATAAAAGAATTCACATATTCTAAATCATGATCTGATGAGGTGAACAACTCATATGCAACTATATGGCTATCAAAGCATTTATTTTAACATACACTTATTCATCCACATTGTAGGGATAACAATACAAGGCTCACATATTGGTCTAAGAGGATGCCATGGTCTCACAAAGTAACCAAGAACCATATGAAATGATGGTCTTGAATCCACACACAACTAGGGGGATCCATACGATTATGTATGACTTCCCCCTTGTTTGTTTAATGGGATTAGCCTCCAAGACATAGTCGTCAATAATCACTAAGAATGTACAAGTGGATCGTAGCTACCCATACAACAAACACTTACCCCTATCCTCAAATTTTCCCAATGTTTGATTCCTTATATACACTCATCCAAGGTTATCTACGTCGATCTTGGTGAGGAATCACATCACAACAAAGAAGGCAACATTTAAAAATAGCAAGAGTTTCACTAAACTACCAAAGATCATAAATATTGAAAGAAAGAAAAAATAGTACCAATAATAAGTCAAATAAATGTGTTCAATTCCAATAGCAAATCAAACATAGCCACAATAACTACACAATAGAGAAAACTCACAATAGTGATTAAACTAATTCAAACAAGATAAAATAAAATTGTTGGCCCATGCAACAAAGATGAGAGATCATCAATAATTGAAGGAAACTTCACAATCCTTAAAAGTGCACATTACATAACTATACGACTAGAAATTGTGGCTAAATAGAGTGAAGATTCATCATGACTCCAATAATAGTCCCTCATGTGTGCATTTGTGGCATGAACACAAAAAATCCCACATGGCATGGCCATGTACCTAATGGAGAAGACATGCCTAGGCTACATGCCCAAAAAACATGACTATAATAATAGTCCCTCATGCATGCATTTGTGGCCTGCACACTACAAATCCTAACATATCATGGCAATACACCTCATAGAGAAGACACACCTAGGGCCACATTGCACATAAATACACTATTCCTCTATGTCCATAAATACACTATCCCTTAGGTGAATATGCCATATCCTTAAATGAATCCTCCTTGTCATCATCCTAAGTCCTCTTTTTGTTAAGTCTTATCCCTTCATCTTTAGGAAAATCCACCTATCCTTATGTGAATCTACTTTCTCTTAGGTGAATCTATTTCACATAAATCATTTATCTTATCCATCTTTCTTATGCAAATGGTGAATTTTTCCTATCCTTAGATGACTACACTCCCATTTAGGTGAATCTATCTAGTTTTAGTCTCCTTCCATTATTTTGTCCAAATTTGTATCCTCTAGTTTACATGAATCTACTTGTTCTTAGGAAAATAAACCCTATCATTCTAAGGAAAATTCACCTTGTCATCATCCTTAATCATCTACCTTTCAAGTGTATAGTAAATCCATCCTTGGGAGAATCTAACATATTATTGAGTTCAAATCCTCATGAAATACAGTCATGTTTATCTCAATGATGGCTCCAAGTGCATCTACTTATTGCTTGATCTTCATGGTAATGGGATTCACTTTCATGAATATGATGGGGTGTTCAGTAGAACAACATGTGGTGGGGGTCGATAGAGGATGGGATCCTGCCTCAGATTTCAAAGGATGGGCTTCCCGCAAGATCTTCCATGTTGGAGATAATCTTTGTAATATTGCCCTTCCCTTGTTATAAATTTGTTCAAAATTTTTAGTAAGCCCTTTGATTAGGGTTTATAGGTTATATATGTATGGATGCTATTGGTTCTTTCATATTTATTTAAATCTCATCTGTAGATATTAGATTGGATCTTTCACCGTGCCCTACGCCATGGCGAGTGCCTGCTTTTAGATCTTGTCAATCTCTTTTGAGTAGCTCTTTTAATCGACTTATGGCAGTCAAAATTGGGTTTGTGGAGAACTTAAAGAATAGATCTTTCTTCTGATGAAAATTTTAGGTTAGATAAAGTTTGGCCTTTGTGCCCCAAAAAATGATGGCAAACAACTACATTTTGACATTTGACAGGGTTTGCTTATGCTTCCTCTCAACAAAGCGTATTGGAGCTGAAGAGCCGAGAAGAGTTTGAGAATTGTGATGTGAGCAATCCAATCAAGCTATATGATGGAGGGCTTGATGCAGTCCCACTCATTGAAATGGGTGACAGATATTTTACCAGTGGAAATGGAGAAGACTGTCAACGTGGAATGAAAGTGCACATTAATGTTTTATCTGATGGACTCGACAATGGCCAATCTGACAATTTCGATGTAGTTTCAGATGGGCTTGACAATGTGGCCAAAGATTTATTATCAGATGGAATGGAGCATTATATTGCTGCTTTTGCTGGTGATGATTCGATGGAAGAGGGGGCAATAAAGGAGGTAATTGCTGAAGGACCCACATCATCACGAAGGCAATTATCTGATTGCCTTCCATCAATTCTCATAAACCTCACACTCTCCATTTGTGGCACTGTTATCACCATGCTTATCTATGCCATGCTTTAGCTTATCAACTCTTTGTTTGATTAAGAACATATATATATGTATCTTGTACAATGTTTTCCAGCATCCTCCTTGCGTGTGCCAAAATAGGAGCTTTGGAACAAGGTATGGACATCCATCAAAGCATAATCGAAGGGGGTTTTTTGTCAGAAATTAGTTGCAAATGCTCCAATAACAAAAATCACAAAATGGGGTAGCATACACACGACATGTGAACCGTTTGACGGAATACCTCAAAGAGATGTCATTTCATGGAATTTTAAGATCGCGGGATATGCACAAAATGAATTAATTCGCAAAAAAAAACCAGTTGCCCTTGATTGCAAAAAAAAAATAGTTGCCCTTCATTGAAAAACAAAGAGTTCCTTTGATTACAAAAAAAACCTTACCTTGCTTGTGCAGAGATCGGGGGGGTGCAGGGAGGCAAGACGGTCGCCGCTTGCTTCGGTCGGTTTGCTTTCAAAATGAAAATGCGTTGTGTTTTTTTTTTTTAATAAAATTCCCGAGGTTGTCGGAATTCCGATGAACACGGGAATTTAAAAAAAAAAAAATCAAATTTTCACACAATGCTCCTTGTTCGTCGGAAACCTTAATTGGAATTTGACCCCAAATGTATTAGTGACAAGCTATTAGGTACTTTACTTATGATGAGAGACATTTTATGTTACATACGGTTCATTTTAAGTGGCTAAGTAATTTGTGGCACAATAGAATGGTTAATATATCCAACTATTTGTATCACATGTTGACCACCATGGCAACAGAATATAGGAAGAAAAGAAAACTTGCTTCTCTATCCCACCATTGTTTGGTTGTTTTGTTAGTCAAAAGAAGTCTATCTTTACAATTTCCAAATGTAACTTGGGAAGAGTTTAAGACATGTGAATATTCACAATATGTTGTTGAGAAAAATTTCATAACCAAGAAGAGATAATGAAGAAGAACTTGTGAAAATTGAGTAGGAACAAGCACCTGAGGGTAAAGGAATTGAAACCCTAGTAGGGGAAGCCTCTGAGGTTGACAAGGAAAATTTAGATGTTTCTTCTTCACCCCTTCAAAACCCTAGTGTGCATGAAGAGGAGAACCTAGAATAGGAAATTATTAGTCAAAATGAGTTAGTAGCTTCACCTGTAGCTTCTAAAAAATTTACCTCCTTGTCCTCAAAGAAAAAATCTGCTGCAAAGAAGAGAAAAGTATTTGTCTCTTCCTCTACCTCAAAACATTGGGGGTTGAGGGTTGAGTTGTCAAGAGATGAAGATATGACCAACATACAAAAATCTATAGAGGATTCTCAAAAAAGGTCCACAAGGAAGGTAGAGAAGAAGAAGTCAGAAGAAGAATATGCAACTTTAAAATATATAAAATAATCTAAGCAACAAAAATCGAGGAATCAAGGGACACCGAAGAAATAATATCCAAGGAGATGTTCTACCCATATCAATAAACAAAAATCCTTAGCAGAGCAGGAAACCCCAATGCAAGAGACTATGTACATGTGGATGACACTAATTTTGAGAGGGAACATATGTTCACAAATAAAAGAAATTAGGGAAAAGATGCAGGGAAGCCTGGAATAGATGGTGTGAAGGAAAGGGAACAAGGGGGAAATGTTCAACATGAATCTAACCCAAAAATGCAAAATTAAGATCCTTTTGACCCCTGAAAAATACCTACAAGAGTTTCCAATCTTGTGGAATAGGGGATCATTCTGCCTATGGAAGAACTTGATGATGACAATGAAAAGGAATTAGGACCAGATATTTCTATTGGTTCTGAGTACAACCTAGAAGGAAAAGAAAAAGTAGAGAAATTAGCATCTTTGAAGAAAATAAAAAAATTTGAACAACAAATAGCTGAATATAAAGACCAGGAAATTGGATTGAAGGGCCAAGGTGCAAGAATTCAAAATATAGTTGGCCCTACAATAGCTGCAAGGTTTGGATTATAGAACTTAGCCAAAATGGCTATCATAAAATTACAAAGGAAAGGATACCCTCCTATGCAAAGAAAGGATGTATTTGTACCATTTACTATAGTTACACTTGGATATGCCCTATGGAAGTAGCAGTTTAAGTTTGAATGGCATAAAACACAATAGAAGAATGAAAAATAGTTGCTTTAGGAAAGGCATAAGGTGGAATTAGAGGAGAAAAAAGTAGAGGTCAAGAAATTGACTGTTAACCTAACATAGATGGCTAATTTAGCCAACCAATTGAGAAGTTGTCGCCATCTTGCCAGGGTATATGCCTTATGATTGCAAGAGAAATTTATATGTTTTCAAATTAGTCAACTTTTATATAATTTATCACTCTATTACATCACTACAATCATTTTTAGTTTCTTATTCCAAAGTTGATTCAAACACAAGACCAAATGTGTGAGTTTTATCTACGCAATCTGGCTATTCCCTATAGCACCACATGGAATCCTTTATACTATGAGGGAGACCTACAACTCAAGGCTCGCATCCTATCTTAGGAATGAGAAAGAGTGAAGAGAATCATATCAGGAATATTAGGAATAGGAAAAGACACATCCATTAAAGATAAGAGTTGAGTGTGAAAAACCAAATGAGATAGCAGTGGGATGGTTTAGAATGGTTAATAGGCTAGAGGTGATAGCAAAAATTTATGAGCTCAGGGGATAGGACTATCAGATGTTTAGGGTACTTGTGCATGGAATAGTAAAGGAAAATGCTTTGGAGCATATTCAACACAAATGGATGGAATTTCCTTAAGACCTTAGATAGAGAGAACCCCATTTACTATACAATTTCATCAACCTAGAATGCAGAGATAAAAGGTACATGAGAGCTATGAAGGATAGAGGAATAACATGACTTCCACTTAAGTTCCATCCTCCACTCCTTCTTTAGTCTGTGCCACACTAGATAGGGAATCAAGTGGATCAATCTTGAAAGAGAAAGGGAACGCTAGAGTAAGATTACTGGTGACAGAGGCTTCTACTCAAATCAGACTTTTGGAGTGACCCAAACAATAGATTATAGACTAGATGTTCTAGGACTTAATCTTAGGGATTGGTTTGATTGAGGACAAACAAGGGTTAAAATTGGGGGGTATGATGAGGCTTGTTAGTGTCTTGAGTTCAGTTATTTTCTTGCTACTTTAACATACTTTTTACTAGATTATCATCAAAATTATTATATTTTTTAATCATCCTTAGAACAATATTGCTGCTTATTATAATATATACACATGGTATATTGATATGGATATGCAATGTGTTTTAATGGATGACAAGTTAAAATGTCATCAATGGCAAATTTATGCGGATTATTGCCATTCTTGGAATTGGCATGCAGTAGGAAGCGCGAACTAGCTATAGTTGGCATATCTTAGTTCTATTCACATTCGAAGAAGGTTGAACTCTTGCAACAAATGTGGGATTATAAAATGTGGAAGATAAGAGTCCTTTTCGACTCCGTCTTTCCAAAAGGCATTGATAAAATAATGCATTATGGAAACCAATGAAATTGTGCATCATTAATCTTGAATTAATAAAGCAACCATGTTCCTAGTTCCATGTTAATACTCAATAAAAGAGTCTATTATGAAACAAAATTTTATAGTGTTAATCTATTAATCTATTTTTCTTCTTAGAATAAGTCACCTTAAAGTTAGGGAGAAGCAAAATTTGGCTAGAGTCATTTGGAAGAAGTTAATGGCATGCTTTCTCTGAATGCTTTAAATAGGGATAGTGTCATTCCAGATAGAATCTTCTCCTATTGTTAGAAATAAATCTACTTTTGTACTTATCAGTTGAATATATAATGTAGATAATATAGATTGTGTTATAGCTAGATCTTATGCGTAATCATTATTTGGTTGTTTTGAGCATGAGTTATTTGGTTTACAAATGTTGCATATTACTTAACTTATGGAGATTGTCTAGAGCATCTATCTCCAAGAGAAAAATGGAATCCGAGACTAAAGGCTACCAAATATGTTATTTTTGATGATGTATTGTACAAAAAGGGGTTGGATGGAACTTTCCTACGTTGTGTGGACAAGTCACTTCAAGAGTCACTGTTGAAAACCTTTCATGATGAAGCCTGTGGTGGTCATTTTTTATCAACAATAACTGCTTACAAAATCTTGAGAAATTGTTATTATTGGCCAGGTATGTTTAAGGATGCATATGCTTGGGTAGCTAAGTGTGAAAAATGTAAGTTATTCAAAGGGAAGCCACAACTTGCAACATTACCTCTTAGACCGGTAGTTGTTGATGAACCATTCAAACAGTGGGGTTTAGATTTTATAGGTCCCTTGTCGCCTATCTCAAGTGCTAGACATACACACATACTGACAGTCACATATTACTTCACCAAATGGGTAGAAGCTATTCCAGTGCGGAAGACAACTTCTGAGGTTGTCTGTAATTTTCTTAAAGAAAATATCCTGGTTCAATTTGGAGTTCCTTAGAAAATTGTGGCCCATAATGCAATCAACTTTTCTTCTGCTAAGATTTCATTATTTTGTTATGATCACGAGATATCTCTTTCCCACTCTTCAGATTATTACCCTCATGGTAACGGCTAGGCGGAGTCAAGTAATAAAAATCTGATCAATATCATGAAGAAGTTGGTGAGTGAAAATTTCAAAGACTGACACAAAAAACTGTATGAAGCTCTTTTGGGTGGATCTCACATCTCCAAAAAGAGATATAGGGATGTCACCTTTTGAATTGGTGTATGACATGGGGGCTCAAGTGTCACTTCCCTTAGAACTTGCAACTTCAAATTTACAGACTATTATTGAAGATGTATATTTTCAAAGTTCTCTGGAGAAGAGGAGTATGCATTTGATGAGGATTGATGAAGAAAGAGATAAATTGGTTGATCGGATTACAAAACATCAAATGAGGGTCAAGAAAATATTTGACAGGAGAGCTAGGCCATGAAAATTCATGTTGGGCGATCAAGTTCTGCTTTGGGATAGAAGAAGAGAACCAAAAGGTGCACATGCGAAGTTCGAATAATTATGGAAAGGACCTTTGCAATTCAAGAGGTAAAAGGCCCTAATTATTTCAAGTTAGCATATCAAGATGGTAATGTTCTTCCCCTGACCTATAATGGGCAGGATCTGAAGTTATATCAGTTATAAGCGGGAGTTCCCCGCAAGTCTTGTACATAAGTTTTGATTGTGTTTGGTTTGTTGTTTCAGTTCCATTTTTGTGTCTATTTTGGTCCTTTTCATTTAAGGCTCATTTGCGAAACCAGAGATCCTAAGGTTCATGTCTAGGTCCCTTACTGTCCCAGTCCCCAGTCAGAGCCAATGTTAGCCCTCCCTACTTTCATTTAAAAATTTCAAGTTTGAAGTTCACCTTTTTGGTGTTATTTTCCTTCGGTAATGTATTTCTTCTCTTTGAACCTGAGTCTTTGAACCTTTTCTAAGTTCAAAGCGCACTTTAAAGAATTTTCTTCGCAGCTTTGTTTTATGGTAAAAGCGAGTGCTTTGTTGAAATTGGTATTGAACTTGAACCTTTAAACCTCTTTCGTTCAAGGTTCAAGGTTCAAATTCAGTCATGCGTCGTTTCGGTCTTTGCTCGTTCATTGTTCTTTGTTTTGTCGCATAGTCGATTTTATGAGTTGCTCTGTGCTATTTCTCAAAATTGAACTTGAACCTTTAAACCTTTTGGTTCTTGGTTCAAGGTTCAAAGTTTGAATTCTTAAAGTCTGAAGTTCCATGTAAAATTGACACATGCATCATGAAGTGAATGTGGTAGCGGGAAAAGAGAATATTCTGGGGAATTCAAAATGTTAGTTTCTAAATTATGACAAGCGATCATGATAATTCATGAGTTGTGTGATGGAATGATCCAAAATTAAATGCATGTCGGTTATACATCAAATCAGGCGTCAACTCACATGAACTTACTTAATTTGTACAGCTAGCTCATATTGACAAGAAAAGTGGAGGGAAGTCTGGGGTGGTCTTTCTAGAAGAACATGGACACTATAGTTGTGCATCAATTTCAGATGCCTTGAAACTTGAACTTGAACTCAAGAAGTTCAATTTGCAATTGTATGTTGCCAGATATAAATTTGACAGTCAAGGATTTTCTATAGAGAATTTAGTTGTTGATAATGGTTTTCGGCATGAACCTCAATTGGAGGATTATTGGGAGAACTGTGTTGATGAGTTTGAATTTAGAAGAAGGTTGTGGTCAAGATTCACGGTTCAAGAAATTGTAACAATGGGCCTATCCATGAATGTTTCTGAGGTGCAAGAAGATGAAGATGAGGCAGTTATTGATCCTGAGTTCGATGAAAAGATACAGGGACAACCTATCCCAGAAATTGATTGGAGTAGGAGAGGGGACGATAGCATTTAGGCCAGAACCTTTAATGTGATCAAAAGAACAGAAAGATGGTTGAAAGATCATCATTTTAGATAAAGGCCTATACCTGCACCTAAAGATAAGAGAGTTGGTCGAACTCATGCGACTTCCCAAACATCTCTTCCTTCTTCTAACATTGTTGTTGATATTGCAGGTGATTAGAAACAAAGGATGGAGAAGGCCAAAATTGCAAATTTAGGAAAGTCTTCTTTGAGTTTTGCTTCTGCTCGTGTTACCAGATCACGTAGTAGGAAAAGCAATCAAAAAACCCTGGCAAGCTCACTAGTAGTGGACTTGGATTCTGAGGAAGAAACTCAAGGAGCAATGGATACTCAGATGCAGGACCAACCCATGACAGATGCTGCAGATAAAGGAAAGTAAATTCAGCAACCTAAGGATTCTGGGAATACTATGGCCATTGTCACTATTAATCAACAATCACCATTACCAAGGGAAACATCCACTGCTCCTAAGTGGTTGAGTGGTTCACTTACTAAGAAGAGGAATGTAATTCCTATTTCAATCCCAATGGAGGATATGGTCAGTAAGTGTCTAGGAAGAACATCAAAGTCCAAGCAACTTAAAATAGAAACCATGATCAATGGAATTAGGATTTTCATATCAGTGACCGAAAAGTGAAGGGGCGGTGGGCGTAACAAACAGAGAAATTAATATTGTAATCTGATGGCGAAGTGAATGGCGGGTTTGCGGTGGGCTGACCTGCCGTAGGACGAGCCTCCTAGGTTTGTTGCAGAGGAGAACTCTCTTTATCGACCATCATGGGTCTTCCATGATGGGAAATGGAGGGATATGGGCCTGCGTTGTACCTATTTTCAAGGTTTCTCTTCTCAAAATGCTATGGTGGATGATTTCCCTAATCCTCAGTGGGTATTTATTAATGGTAGTTGGCAAGATGTTTGTCATTTTGGAGCTGAGATGAAAGACTAGTTCCTTCCGACTGTGGCTAGGATTGGTAGGCAATCTGGTTTTAGTCATTTTCGTCCTATTAATCTTACCCGTGGTTGTCGAGGGTCAAAACCCACTATGGAGTGGTCTGGTTTTGGTAAAAGCAATGATTTATATCTTTTCAAATCGCAGATGAAGTCTTCATGTATTTCTCAAGCTCCCATGATTGGTAATAATTGTGGGTTGCATTATGGCATGTCACGGCCAAAGTCTCCACTTATTACTCAGGATATGGGCTGCAATGATGGAAATGGTTCGACTGTCTCAGAAATGAGTCTTCTGAGTCACGTGGATCTCCGACTGTAAGTAATAATTAATTTCCTAAGTCAAAAAAGGTATGGGTTCAAATCCCTCACATTAATATTGATAATATTCTAGATCTCTGGCGTGGAATTGATTTGAAAAATAGGGGTATTATTTTTTAAGTTTGGGGTAAAGCCATTCCTTTATCAAAATTATTGAAATCGCTGAAAACACAAGTTTATGGCATGATGTATTTTCAGGTTTTATCTTCTGATACATTTATCATTATTTTCAATTTTGTAGATGCTAAATTGCATGCTTTGTCTAAACCCTTTTATAATATTAAAGACAATGTGGTTCTCATGTCCGAATGGAAGCCGTTTTACCAAGTGGGTCAAATTATGTTTCATGCTACTCCTACTTGGTTCATCCTACCTGGTTTGCCCTATGAGTTTAATGATTTGAGAATTTTTACAGAGATTGGGAATCTTATTGGTACTTTTGTGAGATCTGATCGAAGCTTGATTGATGATAAATTCGTCACAAAAAATTGTGTTTTACTCCTGCTTCATCTACTGTTCCGAACACTTGTAAACTGGATTCTCCTTTTGGCTTCTGGAGACAACCCATTGTTAGGGATCCTTCATATTCAATTTATCCGATTATTAGCATTGATTTGGATCTATTTATTTGGTTTCCTAAAGCTTTTCTAATTTTTTTTTATTCGATTAAGATTGTTAAGCCCTCCAATGTTTCTTCTTGCCATCATCAAATATCTTCTCCTCCGCGTAGCCCCTCTTTTTAGTTTGATGTCTCTGTTGCCAATGATTCCAAGGTTCTGCCCTTACCCCCCAATTCCGTTATTCATCCTCTACCTAATGAGATCCCTTATGTTCAGTCTTTTATACTAGATCCTCAATCTACTATTACCCTGCCTTCTTTTGATCATGGTGGGCCTCTTCTAGACAATCCTTTTCTTATCAAGCCTCCTGATCAAGTTATATCTCAGATACAGGAAATTGTTTCTGAAGCTAATATTGTTTTAAATGAGAATATCACTGATTCAGTTATTGACTGCTTTGATGCATCATTGTCTTGGTTAGAGTGTAAAGGTGAGATTCCAAGGTCCAAAAACTGTTTTGATCTATTATCTCCGGATGATGATTCTTCTTTGCATGAGATTTTTTTTAGATTTTTATCTTCTCCTTTTGTGATTACGGATGATAAGAACCGTTCTCGGTGTTCCATTTTTCAAACTCCCTCTACAAAGGTCTCTCCTACATCTGTTACGAAGCGGGTGGGGAGACCTTCCAATGAATCCAAGACCCGGGATGAAATAAATGCTGGGATTCAATCCACTTTACCTTCTTCTTTGAAACCTATTAAAAAGGGGGAACAGATGAAAATTTCTCTCAGCCCACCAATCACGAGGGCTGCTAGAACTAAGAGAAGCCTTCAGTCTGAGTACGCTAGGGGTACTAACTCTTTGATTAAAAAGACTCAGGAAAGGAGAGGAAGTGAGGCTTCCTCTTTGGGTCAATGAGAATCTTTTCATGGAACATTAGGGGCTTAAACACCCCTAACAAGAAATGACTCATTAAGAGTCAATTGCTTAATTCCAATTTTGATATTGTTCTGTTACAAGAAATTTAAATGTCTGATTCTATTGTTGCATCCTTATTTGTTGCATGGTAGTTGGGTAATTTTGGTCTTCTCCTTCTGATGGGGCTTTAGGGGGCCTGGCGGTCCTTTGGAATCCTAATAAGATATCTGTTGAACAGATCTCTATGGGTAAATACTAGATGTTATCTTCGGATAAGAGTTGCTATTCTAATTTGTCCTTTTGGTTATTTAACATTTATGGTCCTACTGCTATCACTGAGAAAATTAACTTATGGGCCCTTCTTGGGGAAATGGTTAGGGCACTCCAACGAGAGTTGTTCATTTTGGGTGGCGATTTCAATGTTGTCCTAAATAATAGTGAAAAAATTTGTGGGATTCTTCCCTCTGCAAAAGTCATGATGGATTTTAATCAATTTATTGTTGACTGTAGTTTTCTTGATGTTTCACCCAAAGCGGGTAAGTTCACTTGGACAAATAGACGAGCAGATTTTTGTAACATTGTTGAACGTCTTAACCACTTTCTTCTTGCTGACCATTGGCTTAATACTGAGATGGATTATCACTCTGCTATTTTGCCTCTCTCGAGCTCTAATCATTATCCTATTTTGTTACAGATTGGTGAGTCTTCCTCTCATGGTAAAGGCACATTTAGGTTTGAACCAATGTGGTTCAGGGATCCGTCTTTCATCCCTCTATTGAAGTATTGGTGGGAAAATTGTCCTTATATGGAGGGGACCCGTCTTTATAGGCTGGTGAAAAATTTGCAACTCCTTAAAACCAAAATTAAAGAGTGGAATGTCCATCATTTCAAAAACATATTTCATGAAAAAACAAGATTGCAATCTGAACTCAAGGTTTTGAATGATCAGATTATTCTTCATGGCATGAATGCACAGACCTTTGCACAAGAGAAGGATCTCAAATCTGCACTAAATGAAGTCCTACTTAGGGAGGAAATTTATTGGAAACACAAATCTCGTGAGACCTACTTGGCTGATGGTGACAATAATACAAAGTTTTTCCATGCCTCTACTAAATTGAAACGTCTTAGGAACAAAATTATTTGTATTGAATCCTCACGAGAGATGTTGGAGGATCAGAATGAGATTGCTTCTGAAGGCATTTCCTTTTTTAATAACTTATTATCTAAACAATGAACTCATTGCTCAGAGACATTTTTAGATGCTATTCCCCCTTGTGTTTCTTATGCTGATAATTTAAAGCTTTTGGCTCCTTTTACACTTCAGGAACTTAAAAAGGTTGTTTTCAGTATGGTGTCGGATAAGGCCCTGGGGCCTGATGGGTTCACCATTATTTTCTTTCATAAATGCTGGGATTTTTTGGGTCCTGATATCTTATTGGCACTTGAAGAAGCAAGGATTAATAAAACTATGTTGAAAGAACTCAATCACACTTGGATCACGTTGATTCCGAAGAAAGATAATCCTAAAACTTTTGCAGACTCTCGACCTATTTCTTTATGTAATTCACTTTATAAGATTTTTACTAAGGATATTTCGGTCCGGTTGGCAAAAATTCTCCCCAATATCATTTCTGAGGAACAAGGTGGGTTTGTTCCTGGTAGGGAGACCCCAGAAGGGGCCGTTTTGGCTCATGAAATTTTGCATTCTATTCGTTTATAGAATATTCCTGCTATGATTCTAAAATTAGATATGATGAAGGCCTACGATTGGGTTGATTGGGATTTCCTTGTTAAGGTCCTTAAGAGATTTGGCTTTCATGCAAATTGGGTTAAGTGGATATACTCTTGTATATCCTCTCCCTCATTTTTTGTCATCATCAATGGGTCTCCTAGGGGTTTTTTCTCGTCGTCTAGTGGTATTAGGCAGGGTGATCCCCTCTCCCCCTTTATTTTCATTCTTATGGCAAAGGGTCTAAGTAGGGCAATTTATCATGATAGGACTACTGGGTTATGGAAGGGTATCATTTTGGAGACTGGTAATGAAGCTTATACTCATAATTTATTTGTGGATGATACCCTCCTTTTTGGTGAAGCCTCTATGACTGAATCTCGCAATATTAAACAAGCTATTGATGATTACTCTTTGGCTTCCGGTCAATTGATTAATCCTACTAAATCCAAGATCTTTTTTTGAATGTCCCTCTTTTGGTTCAATGTTGTTTGCTGCGTTTTTGGGGATTTTCTTTGGGGGAATTCTCTTGTCGTTATCTTGGGGTTCCTTTCTACACTGGTTCTGAAAAACACCATTTCTGGGATAAGATTATCTCCTCAATTTCTCAGAGGATTCTTTCTTGGAAACACAAATGGATTTCCTTATCTGGGAAGTTGCTTATGAATAAATCCATTTTAAATGGAATTCCTATATGCTTGATGTTAGTTTTAAACATGACAAAGCGCTCTATTCAGGAACTCTAGTCTGTCTTGAGGGATTTTATTTGGGCAAAAAATATGTCCCAAAAGAAAAATCTTCCTTTACTTGCCTGGGATAAGCTTTGTGCACCTAAATTTGTCCATGGTGCAGGTATTAGAGACCTTTCTCTTCAAAACAAAGTACTTGGGGCTAAGATTTTGTGGAAATTGTATTGTTCTTTGGATTCCAAATGGGCTAAGCTTATGAGGGCTAAGTATCTTGACTTTGATGATCGGGAGAGGATTTTTACTACCTTGTTTCATCCTCGTGGGTTTGCAATGTGGAATTTTATTAGTTCTTGTTGAGACCTTATTCTTCCTTCATTGTCTTGGTTAATACACAATGGTGCCAAGGCACATTTCTGGGAAGACTCTTGGAATGGGCATAAACTATTGTGTCATATTCGGGATTGGTCACCTTTGGTTGCTCATTTGCAAGTTGTTTGGGGTAATGAAGTTTGTCATTAATTTTATCTCAATGATGGAACTGTTGTTTGGAAGAATTTTTCTATGGTTAATGTTGTCTCAGGTTTGGTATCTCACTTACGCCATGAGCTGAGTTCTCATAGTATTATAAATTCTCCTCAAGAAGATGAACTCGTTTGGTTGGGTTCTTAGTCTGGGCAATATTCTATCAAGGCTAGTTATGAATCTATTTTTTCTGCTCACACAACTGATCCTTGGCCTTCTAGATTTTGTGGGGTGCTTCTTGTCTTCCTAAAGCTGGGGCTTTTGCATGGTTGGCCATTCAGGATAGAGTTTTAATAGGTGCTAGGTTGGACAGGTTAGGGGTAACAGTTGTATTTCCATGCACCTTGTGTGGTTATTTTATGGAATCTGCAGATCATTTGTTTCTTCATTGCCCTTATACTATGGATTGTTGGTACTGGTTTTTTGGCAGATTGGGCTGGATTGCAGCTATTGGTCCTAACATGTGTGATCACTTTAAGGCATGACCTTCTTTATATAGCTCTTCGACCTTTGCCCCCCTTTGGGAGATAAGTCTTTCCATTATAATCTAGAATATATGGCTTGAACGTAATGGAAGGTTGTTTCAGAACAAGCATGCCTCTTGGGTTGACATAATTTTTAAAATTGAAAAATCTATATTTGAATTAATGGTGTCTTATCATTTTAAGAATATTAAAGTTGCTAAACGCTTTTCCAAATGGGATTTCTTCATCCATGACAATTGGCCTTTGCTCCAATCCCTTCCAACCCATGGTTGCCAATCTAATTATCCTTCTTTCTTGTCTCAATCTCAGATTAAATGGTTCCCGCCCCTTCTAGTTTGCATAAGCTTAATTATGATGGGCTGCTAGGGGGAATCTTGGCTTCTCAGGGGTTGGGGTTGTCATTACAAATTCAGAGGATAAAGTTGTACGAGTTGTTTGTGAGAAATTGCCATCTGACACAAACAATGTTGCAGAGTTCAAAGCCCTACTCCTTGGTTTATCATATGTTATTTCTATGAATATTTCCAATCTTATCATTGAAGGTGATTCTATGGTTGTTTTCAATATTGTCTCATCGAAGAAATCTTCTTGTTGGAAACTTCAATATAGACTTGATCTAGTTCTTAGTAAATTGACTTTTTTTTAGTATTTTGAGTTTAAACACTGTTGTCGTGAAGCAAATATGTTTGCAGATTTGTTGGCTAATAAGGCAATTGATGATGATCTGGTTCTTCAAGAAGTGGATGAGAATTCCTTTCCATGCTTTTCTTGACATCTCTATTTATGCACTTGGAATGATGTGTAAAGATTTGTAAGTTTTGATACATAATTTATATAAGGGAATGTGCCAGTGGGTGTGTGGTATGTAACATATGCTTCTCATGTGTTGTGTATGACACAGTCCTCTGATAGAGAAGTCATTAGTCCATTTTGCCTATGTATCCCTCATGTTTCTAAACTATATTGGAGTACTATCCTTATTGCTCGTGTGCCGAGGAATTGATCGAATCATGTTTGTTGGTTTGGTGGTATTTTGGTATGAAAATGTAAATGCATCTATTTTTCAGGGTAACTTGTAGATTTTTCAATCGTGGATTTCTTTGTTGTTTACTCATTTCAAGGCTACTAGCAATGATCTTGGCAGAATGTTGAGGATGTGCATATGCAGGTACTTAGGTTGGATGATGTTTGGGTGTGTGTTCAAGGAGCTTCATTCACACTATTTATGGGTCTCCTAGCCATGCTACATTGTCTTTTTGCTTCCTTTAGCACTTCTGGCAGTTGTATGCAATTTTTTCCTTTACCTCGTATTATATTGTTGAGGTATGAAGTATGTAATGAGGTGGATGTTTTATTTTGGGTTTGGATATTTGGGTATCCGTTGAAATGCGGCAGTTGCTTATGTATTATTTTTTATTTTTTCGATCTTCAGTAAGATCTAGGCCAGGCCAAAGGTTTTCTTTCCTCCATTCTTTCCTACTGGTGCCTGCACCGAATGGAGGTTTAATCTTTTTATTTTAATAAATTATATATCAGCTTCGACCTTTTACTAAAAAAAAATAGAAACCATGATCGATGTGGATGAGCAAACAGGACACTGGATTGCAAAAGTAGCTAGACCCCCTATAGATAAGGAGGTCGATAATATCATGGATAAATATTTCATCATTGAAAAGATTGATCTAGGGGCAACTTCCTGGGGTGTTGATGCTAAACATTAGGAGACTTCAACCAAAAGAATCCTCACTAGGACTTGGAAGGATGAAAAAGACAAAAATGAGATGAAGCAAATTATAATGCAAATGGCTCAATATATCAATGCTATTCAAAATCCAAATCCCCATCCACTTTCCCAAGTTTCTTTTTCGTTTGATCCAAAATCGCCCATGAACCACAAGTTACTTGATCAGATTCAAAGGAGCCAAATGATCACAGATGTCTTCAGTGAATGGCTTGAATCAATTGCACAACAGGGAAATAGTTATATTTCTGATCTGGTCAAGGTGTTCGAGAACACAGAGTCTATGGGTAAAGAGCTAGAAACATAAATAGTTGCTTGGGAGAAAGAGAAGAGTAAATGGCTGGTTGTATTGAAGTAGATGAGAGATACTCAGAGATATGGAGTGATGAACTTCCTAGCTGAAAAGCCAGTGCATGACCTTGATGATAATGCACTCTTCATTTGCAAAGAGAATATTGAGTGGAGAAACTATTTTATTGAACAAGGACATGAGGAATCTATCAAGCTTCTGAAAGAATTGACTAACACTATGCAAAAAGACATGAAATGCATAGATCTTTAGCTTTTAAAAGAGGATAAGTAGATGCTCAAGGACTCATAAGATATGATCCAAATTTTCAAAGACCAAGTATGACAAATTCATGAAGCAAAGTCCCTGACAATTGAAGATTTCTCAAAGATTGCAAGAATTGAATCAATGTTGGTTGTCTGCTTCGATCATCTTGAAATGCATAAGGGTAAGGTCTTACAGGTAGGCAAAAAGAAAGAGGTATAGAAGTAGCGGATCCTACACATTGGCTTTCCACATTACCAGCTCATTCTAAACTTTTCTTCAGCTCACCTGGAATGGTAGAACATTCGAAGCACCCCCACATTGCAAGACAAACAGGTTGAAGCCACTTCATCTGCAGGAGTCTAATCGTGCCTTTGTTGCTCATGGCTTAAGCCGCTTTTCTAGTTTAGTTATTGCTTTTTTAGTTTTAAAAACTAAACTTCTTTAACTCTCAAGTGGAGTTAATCATTTGACTCTGGTTTTATTTGTAACAAACTATCATAGCCTGGCGGCTATTTATATGGTTCTAGAAGTCTTTTTAAAGGTCCAAAAAACTTTGATTTAAAGGAACGGACTTAATTTTCTTTGGATTTTCAGCGTAGACATTTCTGGTACATGAATGGAATGGTATTTTGATACGATCTTCAAATTTGTGTATTTGAAAGATATAGCAATCTCTGTTGGGATGTATGCTCATGTGCAAAATACTTTATTTCATTACCAATGATTTCTTAATATGTGAATTCATTGATTCTCTTTTTTGTTAAAAAAAGGTGTTGCATTGTTGTTTAAGTGACTCTAATCCCCCTTGTCCTGTGAGGCATGAGCAAGAATCGATCAACATTTATGATACATTGAGCATTTTGGATGGAATAAGTTTTATATTGAATGAATATGTGCAGGAGTAAACTCTGTGAGCTTTACATTTATTGATAATCTTCTTGTAGTGTTCTTTTGTGTTGACAAATGAATGTGAAAGCCTTTCCTGCTTTCTGGTGACAAGTGCGTTTGTTTCTGAATTATCTGCATAAAAGTTAATTGAACATCTTATGAGGAGCTGCACTCTTATGCAGAGGGTAAACCTAAACTCGGTTCACCCAACTGTTGGTTTATTTGCTTTTTCATAAAGGGTATGCACGAGTTATCATTTTAAAAATATATAAAAATCAAAGAAAAGGCAAATATGTTAACCAACAGATTTTTGGCGACTCTGCTGGGGAGTCGAATAATAAGATTGGTCTCTTGGTTATAGGATACAAAGAATTAGCTTGTCAATCTTGAAGAGTTTATTCGGTGCCATTAAAATTTTGCATTGTAAACAGGCTAGAGCCAAGAAGATATACTAGGTCTCAGAGGTGTGAAGGAATAGTTGACTATTTTTCAAGAATTGCAAAACCTAAATTTTCAGCAATCCTTTTCACCTAAGAGACGAGCAAGAAGTAGACTTCCTTCTCCATCTCCTCCACTCCCTGTATCCTCAGTTTTTCAAGCCCTAACCTTGCATGGTGTTTCCTTACCCAGTCTAATCAATCCAACACCTCTCAATATCATTCTTCCAATGGCAACCAACAATCCTTGGGGGGCCGTAGTAGGTCCGTTGAATCTGGGTCTAAATTTGAATGCTTTACCCAAAGGAGCGAGAGATCACTTGCCTAAGTTTAGTGGTGATGGGAAGGTCACAGTTGATGAACATTTGAATGCATTTAATGTTCCATGTGGTGTAATAGTTGTCCAACATGAAGATGTTGCAGCAAGGTTGTTTGTAAAAACATTAGCTGGAACCACTACAGATTGGTTTCATCATTTTCCAAACAGTGTAATAACAAACTGGCGAGATTTGAAAACTAGGTTTGAAGCTAGGTTCAAGGTATCAGAGGATGAGCATTCCCTTTTGGCTCAGTTAGCTCAATTAAAAAAGGAAATCCCTAAATCTATGAGAGATTTCATGGCTAAATTTGACAAAAATGTTCATAAGATTCCTGTGAATCAGAAACCTTTAGATGATAACTTGAAATGTTTTTTTATAAATTCTATGCCCTTGGAGATAAGTTTCTTGATTCAAAGACAAAGAGTTGCAACTCTGAGTGATGTTAAAACACTTGTTGTTGAATTAGAGGATGACTTGATCACTGGGGGAAAATGGAAGAGAGAAGTACAAGCGGCCAATGCGCAACCCTCTACTTCTTCAGACCCTATAATTCAAAGACTGATGAATGATGTAATAACACTCAAAAGATAGTTACCCAAGGCTAGTACATATTATTCATATCCTTACCAAGATATACCAAGGAGGATTACAAATCAATTTATGGGAACTGGGAATAAAGCCCTACAACTACCCCTGACCCAACAAAGATTGGCAATTGAAGCTCCACCACTAAAGGGGAATATGTGTGTTTTTCATCTCATTGATGATCATGATGGTAATTCTTGTCCAGAGATGGTGCGTTATGCTTAGCTGATTGGTTCTAAAGAGGTTTCAAATGAACTAAGTGAAGAAGAATCTTTTAGGCAACGTAGTGACTCTGAAATCCACTTCCTGCAATATGAGTCAGATTCAGAAAGAGCAGGTGATATTTGGTTACCTTGGAAGATCCTTCCTGTGTTTTATTGACTAGAAATCAACATAATGTAAAACCTCAAGGTGCTCCCTCCTCTTCTGTTGTGAATCTTAAAGGTAAGGACATTGTTTCTAGGCTTCATAATAATGATTATAGACCTCAAGAACCCTAGTTGTTGAAATTTGTAGAGACTGGAGGTTCATTTGATATTGTAGAGTTTTGTAAATCTTATCAGATTCAAATTACACTAGTTGAATACCTTAAATTAAATCCCAAAGAACTTAATAGGCTAGTTAAGTTTGTAAAAGGAAATAATGCATCACAAGCCAACATGGTACAATAGTCAGTGAATGCTACATTATACCCTATTACTCATCAAGTAATCCTTGAAATAATAGCCCATCAAACTGATGATACACTATCTATTCTTGAATGAAAGCCCAAGCCTTTTTACATATCTTTGTTCATAAATGGTCACAAATTAAACAACTGTATTATAGACTCAGGTGCCTCAGATAATATCATGCCATCTGCAGTAGCTAAAGCTTTGGGATTATCCATACGAAAAACCTTTGGTAGATGTTATTCAATGGACTCTAAACAAATACCCTTATTAGGATAGATCAAAGATGCTCAAGTGGTCCTTGTTGCTCATCCAAATAAAAGAATTAAGTTAACCATTTTAATAGCTGATATTCCTGCAAGTTACGACATGTTATTAAGTCGCACATTTTGTAGACTCTTAGGGGGTGAGATAAAGATGAATTAGTCTCAAGCCACCATTCCTATAAGGAAACAACGAGTCATTTTGCAGCCTAAACCCAAATCTAAGTTCACCATTTTTCCCTCTGATGATCTGAAGGCTCAAATTTTGTTCAATGAATGCCAATTTGGAAATTATATGATCTTATCTAATAATGAAGTTGCAGAGGATTTGTCACAACCAGAGGCAGAAGAGAATTTATGGTTGATGGAATTAGATGGAAGTTGTGGAGCATCAAGTTTTGGGGCCAGGGTAGTTCTCATTCCTCCCTCTGGCATACACATCCCTTTTTCTTTTAAATTGGAATTCAAGAACACAAATAATACTGCCGAGTATGAGGCCTTGTTGTTGGGATTAGCTGAAGCGAAATTTTTTGGGAGTAACACTTCGGCAAGTTAAGGGAGATGCAAAGTTGATTGTGAAACATGTCAGAGGATTGTTCAATGTGAAGAATGAGAGATTGAAGCATTATAGAAAAAGAGTCTACGATGAAATTGAAGCGTTTGATGCATTTTCTATTGAAGCCATTCCCAGTGAACAAAACTCCAAAGTTGATTCTTTAGCAGTATCGGCTTCTCTATTGATTCCTCATCCTGAGTTTACAAATGATACCTATCGAGTGGAATTCATATACCGACCTAATGTACCTAATAATTCTGAATTTTGGCAGGTCTTCAAGAATGACAAACAAATCAACAACTTCTTGCATTGCGTAGAAACATTCGCTACCACCTTCTTTGAAGGATCAGATGTTGAATGTAAGGAGTTTTTGCATGAGCAGGGTGGAGAAATGAATGATGGGGTAATGCAATTAAAAGGGAATACAATTCCTAAAGGGTTGGTCTCTTTAGAACATCTGTTTGATCGACATGATGCCTATAAGAAGAGAAAAGACGAAAAAATTCTTGCAGTCCAAGATGCTGGTGGTTATGAAAGAATATTGTAACTGAGGAAGATCCCAAGTATATTAATCTAGGAAAATGTTGCACACCTGTAGAGAAAGAAAGCTTCATCACTCTCTTGTTGGAATACAAAGATGTTTTTGCTTGGTGTTATGATGACCTGAAGAACTTCAGGGAAGGAAAATTTCAACATCACATTCCTCTGAAGCCAGGAATGAGTCCTTTCCGGCAGAAACTTAGAAATTTTAACCCCAAAGTAGCCGAAGCTATATTTTAGGAGGTAGACAAAATGTTGAAAGCCAGAATCATATATCCTATTCACCATTCGATCTGGATAGCCAACATTGTCCATGTCCATAAGAAAAATGGAGAGATGAGAATTTGTGTGGACTTTAGGAATTGAATCAGGCCAGTCTCAAAGGTAATTACCCATTACCTGCTATGGATCATATATTGCAAACACTCGGGTTCAGAAATGATGTCTATGCTTGATGGATTTTCTAGTTATAATCAGATTAGTGTTTTAGATAGTGACCATCATAAAACTGCTTTCATCACCCCCTAGGGTACTTTTGCCTACAATAGGATGCCATTTGGTCTGATAAATACAGGGCCGACTTTCTAGAGGGCTATGGACTTATCTTTCGGTCATCTGAAAGATAAAATATTTTTTGTATATCTTGATGACCTAACTATCTTCTCAAAGAGGAGAAAGCATCACCTTTGAGACTTGAGGCAAGTATTGTAAAGGTGTCGGGAACATGGAGTATCATTGAACCCAAAGAAGTCTGTGTTCAGGGTTATAGAAGGTAAATTACTTGGCCACACCATCTCTAAAGAAGGAGTTAGAGTGGATCCTAAGAGAGTAAAGGCAATTCAACAATTAAGTTTACCATCGAATATAAATGCAATCCAGTCTTTCTTTGGGCAGGTAAATTTTCTGAGGAGATTTGTTCCAGATTTTGCAGAAATCACTAGGTACATTGTAAACTGATGAGTGAAAAGCAAGTATTCAAATGGAATGAAGAGGGAAAGAAATCATTTGAATCAATAGGAAGCTATTGTTCAAGCACCTATTCTTGTTAATCCAGATTTTAAGAAATATTTTATCATCTATTGCTATGCCTCTTAACATACCATGCCAGGGATTTTGTTACAAAAGAATGAAGAAAATGAAGAAGTTCCAATATCCTTCATGAGTGTTCCCCTTAAGAAGCATGAATTGAAATATTCACTGATGGAAAAGCAAGTGTATGCAATCATGAAAGTTGTAAAACAATTTAGGTACTATATTCTTCATTCTCACGCAGTAGTCTATGTGCCACATTTTGTTGTCAAGAGCATTTTAACACAAGATATTGGAATGAA
The DNA here is from genome assembly GCF_030272615.1 of Cryptomeria japonica. Lineage (NCBI taxonomy): Eukaryota > Viridiplantae > Streptophyta > Pinopsida > Cupressales > Cupressaceae > Cryptomeria > Cryptomeria japonica. The sequence continues at coordinate 614,400,462 of NC_081411.1, read as the reverse complement.
TAATAGGGCCTCATGGGTGTCTAAGATATAGGAGTTTAATCTGGATATTAAACTAACATAATTAGTAAGGGGACAAGGCCTGTGTAAGTTAACTGCAAAAAGTAAGATTGAAACGACTGACCTGCCCTTAGTCTTATTTGTTAGACTTCAAGATTCCTGGTTTGCAGATGTTGCATATTACTTAACTTATGGGTATTGTCCAAAGCATCTCTCTCCAAGAGAAAAATGGAATCTAAGACTAAAGGCCGCCAAATATGTTATTTTTGATGATGTATTGTACAAAAAGGGGTTGGATAGAACTTTCATATGTTGTGTGGACAAGTCACTTCAAGAGTCACTGTTGAAAACCTTTCATGATGAAGCCTGTGGTGGTCATTTTTCATCGACAGTAACTACCTACAAAATCTTGAGAAATTGTTATTACTGGCCAGCTATGTTTAAGGATGCATACGCTTGGGTAGCTAACTATGAAAAATGTAAGTTATTCACAGGGAAGCCAAAACTTGTAGCATTACCTCTTAGACCGGTAGTTGTTGATGAACCATTCAAACAGTGGGGTTTAGATTTTATAGGTCCCTGGTCACCTATCTAAAGTGTTGGACATACACACATACTGACAACCATAGATTACTTCACCAAATGGGTAGAAGTTATTCCAGTGTGGAAGACAACTTTTGAGGTTGTCTGTAATTTTCTTAAAGAAAATATCCTGGTTCGATTTGGAGTTCCTTAGAAAATTGTGGACGATAATGCAACCACCTTTTCTTCTGCCAAGATTTCATTATTTTGTTATGATCATGGGATATCTCTTGCCCACTCTTCAGATTATTACCCTCAAGGTAACGGCCAGGCGGAGTCAAGTAATAAAAATCTAATCAATATCATGAAGAAGTTGGTGAGTGAAAATTTCAAAGACTAGCACAAAAGACTGTATGAAGCTCTTTGGGCAGATCGCACATCTCCAAAAAGAGCTATAGGGATGTCAAATTTTGAATTAGTGTACAACATGGGTGCTCAAGTGTCACTTCCCTTAGAACTTGCAGCTTCAAAGTTACAGACTGTTATTGAAGATGTATATTTTCAAAATTCTCTGGAGAAAAGGATTATGCATTTGATGAGGATTGATGAAGAAAGAGATAAATTGGTTGATCGGATTATAGAACATCAAATGAGGGTCAAGAAAATATTTGATAGGAGAGCCAGGCCATGAGAATTCATGCTGGGCAATCAAGTTCTGCTTTGGGATAGAAGAAGAGAACCAAAAGGTGCACATGCAAAGTTTGAATCATTATGGAAAGGATCATTTGCAATTCAAGAGGTAAAAGGCTCTAATTATTTCAAGCTAGTATATCAGGATGGTACTGTTCTTCCCCTGACCTACAATGGGAAGGATCTAAAGTTATATCAATTGTAAGCGGGAGTTCCCCGCAAGTCTTGTACATAAGTTTTGATTGTGTTTGGTTTGTTGTTTTGGTTCTATTTTTGTGTCTGTTTTGGTCCTTTTAATTTAAGGCTCATTTGCAAAACTAGAGATCCTAAGGTTCATGTCTAGGTCCCTTATTGTCCCAGTCCCCAGTCAGAGCCAATGTTATCCCTCCCTACTTTCATTTAAAAATTTCAAGTTCGAAGGTCGCCTTTTTAGTGTTATTTTCCTTTGGTCATGTATTTCTTCTCTTTGAACCCGAGTCTTTGAACCTTTTCTAAGTTCAAAGTTCAAATTTCAAAGCGCGCTTTAAAGAATTTTCTTCACGGCTCTGTTTTATGGTAAAAGAGACTGCTTTGTTGAAATTGGTATTGAAATTTAACCTTTGAACCTCTTTGGTTCAAGGTTCAAGGTTCAAAGTCGGTCATGCATCGATTCTATCTTTGCTCGTTCATTGTTCTTTGTTTTGTCGCATAGTCAGTTTTATGAGTTGCTTTGTGCTATTTCTCAAAAATGAACTTGAACATTTGAACCTTTTGGTTCTTAGTTCAAGGTTCAAAGTTCAAATTCTTAAAGTCTGAAGTTCCATGTAAAATTGACACATGCATCATGAAGTGAATGTGGCAGCGGGAAAAGAGAATATTTCGGGGAATTCAAAATGTTAGTTTCTAAATTATGACAAGAAATCATGATAATTCGTGAGACGTGTGATGGAATGACCCAAAATTAAATGCATGTCGATTATACATCAAATCAGGCATCAGCTCACATGAACTTACTTGATTAGTACAGCTAGCTCATATTGAAAAGAAAAGTGGAGGGAAGTCTGTGGTGGTCTTTCCAGTAGAACTTGGACACTATAGTTGTGCATTGATTTCAGATGCCTTGAACCTTGAACTTGAACTCAAGAAGTTCAATTTGCAATTGTATGTTGCCAGATATAAATTTGACAGTCAAGGATTTTCTATAGAGAATTTAGTTGTTGATAATGGTTTTCGGCATGAACCTCAGTTGGAGGATTATTGGGAAAACTGTGTTGATGAGTTTGAAGTTAGAAGAAGGTTGTGGTCAAGATTCATGGTTCAAGAAATTGTAACAATGGGCCCAACTATGAATTTTTCTAAGGTGCAAGAAGATGAAGATGAGGAAGTTATCGATCCTGAGTTCGATGAAAAGATACAGGGACAACCTATCCCAGAAATTGATTGGAGTGGGAGAGGGGATGATAGCATTCAGGCCAGAACCTTTAATGTGATCAGAAGAACAGAAAGATGGTTGAAAGATCATCATTTTAGACAAAGGCCTATACCTGCACCTAAAGATAAGAGACTTGGTCGAACTCGTGTGACTTCCCAAACATCTCTTCCTTTTTCTAACGTTGTTGTTGATATTGCAGGTGATGAGAAACGGAGGACAGAGAAGGCCAAAATTGCAAATTTAGGAGAGTCTTTTGTGAGTTTTGCTTCTGCTCGTGTTACCAGATCACGTAGTAGGAAAAGTGATCAAAAAACCCTAGCAAGCTCATTGATAGTGGACTTGGATTTTGATGAAGAAACTCAAGGAGCAATGGATACTGAGACACAGGACCAGCCCATCACAGATGTTGTAGATAAAGGAAAGGAAATTCAACAACCTGAGGATTCTGGGAATACCATGGTCATTGTCACCATTAATCAACAATCACCATTACCAAGGGAAACATCCACTGCTCCTAAGTGGCTGAATGCTTCGCTTACTAAGAAGAGGAATGTAATTCCTATTTCAATCCCAATGGAGGATATGGTCAGCAAGTGTCTAGGAAGAACATCAAAGCCCAAGAGACTTAAAATAGAAACCATGATTGATGTGGATGGGCAAAGAGGACACTGGATTGCAGAAATAACTAGACCCCTTGCAGATAAGGAGGTCTAGAATATCATTGAGAGAGATTTCATCATTGAAAAGATTGATTTAGGGGCAACTTCTCGGGCTACTGATACTAAACATTTGGAGACTTCAACCAAAACCATCCTCACTAGGACTTGGAAGGATGAAAAAGACAAAAATGAGATGAAGCAGATTATAATGCAAATGGCTCAATATATCAATGTTATTCAGAATCCAAATCCCTAGCCACTTTCCCAAGTTTCTTTGTCATTTGATCCAAAATCGCCCATGAACCACAAGTTACTTGATCAGGTTCAAAGGAGCTGAATGATCACAGATGTCTTCAGTGAATGGCTCGAATCAATTGCACAACAAGGAACCAGTTATATTTCTGATCTGGTCAAGGTGTTCAAGAACGCAGAGTCTATGGGTGAAGAGCTAGAAACATAAATAGTTGCTTGGGAGAAAGAGAAGAGTAAATGGCTGGTTGTATTGAAGTAGATGAGAGATACTCAGATATATGGAGTGATGAACTTCCTAGCTGAAAAGCCAGTGCACGACCTTGATGATAATGTACTCTTCGTTTGCAAAGAGAATATTGAGTGGAGAAACTCAATTATTGAGCAAGGACATGAGGAATCTATCAAGCTTCTGAAAGAATTGAAAGAATTGACTAACAGTATGCAAAAAGACATGAAATGCATAGATCTTCAACTTTTAAAAGAGGATAAGTAGATGCTCAAGGACTCATTAGATATGATCGAAATTTTCAAAGATCGAGTACAACAAATTCAAGAAGCAAAGTCCCTGACAATTGAAGATTTCTCAAAGATTGCAAGAATTGAATTAATGTTGTTTGTCTGCTTCGATCATCTTGAAAAGCATAAGGGTAAGGTCTTACAGGTAGGCAAAAAGAAAGAGGTATGGAAGCAATGGATCCTACACATTGGCCTCCCACATTACCAGCTCATTTTGAACTTTTCTTTAGCGTACCTGGAATGGTGAAACATTCAAAGCACCCCGACATCGCAAGATAAACAGGTTGAAGCCACGTCATCTATAGGAGTCTGATCGTGCCTCTATTGCTCGCGGCTTATGCCGCTTTTCTAGTTTAGTTATTGCTTTTTCAGTTTTAAAAACTAAACTTCTTTAACTCTCAAGTGGAGTTAATCATTTGACTCTGGTTTTATTTGTAACAGACTATCATAGCCTGGCGGCTATTTATATGGTTTTAGAAGTCTTTTTAAAGATCCACAAAACTTTGATTTAAAGGAACAAACTTAATTTTCTTTGGATTTTCAGCGTAGACATTTATGGTACATGAATGGAATGGTATTTTGATACGATCTTCAAATCTATGTATTTCAAAGATATAGAAATATCTGTTGGGATGTATGCTCATGTGTGAAATACTTTATTTTATTACCAGTGCTTTCTTAATCTATGAATTCATTGATTCTCTTTTTGTTAAAAAAAGGTGTTGCATTGTTGTTTAAGTGACTCTGATCCCCCTTGTCTTGTGAGGCGTGAGCGAGAATCGATCAACATTTTTGATACATTGAGCATTTTGGATGGAATAAGTTTTATATTGAATGAATATGTGTAGGAGTAAAGTCTGTGAGCTTTACATTTATTGATAATATTCTTGTAGCGTTCTTTTATGTTGACAAATGAATGTGAAAGCCTTTCTCACTTTTTGATGAAAAGTGTGTTTGTTTCTGAATTATCTGCATAAAAATGTATTGAACATCTTACGAGGAGCTGCACTCTTATTCAGAGGGTAAACCTAAACTCGATTCACCCAATTGTTATTTTATTTTCTTTTTCATAAAGGCTATGCATGAGTCATCATTTTAAAAATATAAAAAAATCAAAGAAAAGGCAAATCTGTTAACCAACAAGGTGCTTGGAGTGACCTTGTCCTCTAATTTTTCCCTCTACAAAAGCTAGATCTAGGAGTCTCTGTCTACTATTTCTAAATCTGTAATTGCATCTGCTAAATTTATCACCTACACATAGTATAAACAAAAATTATGTTGTCAATAGGGGTTTGCCTAGGTCAAATCCAAGGTTCTTAATTAACCTTATAATTGAATTAAAATTGAAATGTAAAGTATTTCTTAAAAAGGTTAGAGGCTAGATTTAAAATTGAAATGTTAAATTTTAGAATGTTATACCTTGGTGATCCTTTCTTTGAAGTCTTCATAGAAAGGTTGATGTTTTTGTGTAGGAGTGTAGAAATGTCTTCATAATATCTTGACCTCTCCTACACTGCCTTGATAAAGCTTGATTAAGTGATTGCTTCCTTACTTGAATTCAAATAATTGAGTGGAGAGAAGTGAGGTATATGTCTCAAATGAGGGCTAATACTTGCTTTTATACCTCATCTCATGAAACATGTTTGAAATTTTGAAGCGAGCCTACATGGGAATGGAATTCCCACCAATATTTTCTAACCATTGGAGGGTCCAAAATTGGGCCCTTTAATCTAGACAAGGGCATCAGGGGTGCAAATGTCCATTCAATTAGGGTTGAACAAAGGACCATTTAACCAGATAATAGATGAAGATTGAAATTTGAAGCCAGTGTGAACAAAATCAAACATGATTAAAACACAAAAGCCCAAAACCCTAAAGTGAGGCTAAGTGAGTATGAAATTGTATAGGGATGCGATTTATGACGATACAATCAATTGAAACCAACCTCCTTAGACACTTTGTCTATTCTATTGCATTTCCTTTTAGGTATTCCAAGGATCTAATTAAAGATTCCCTTTGTGTAGGACAACTTTGTAAAATGCCATATCAACATGGTCACCTTTGTCTTTTTTAACTCTCCAATTGCATTTTACTTCTCATGTGCTACAACTTGTGTTCTAAAAGTAGGAGTGAATTATTGGTTAGAAGAATTTATAATAGGTCCCTTTGGTGGTGTGTGATTCTTATCAACATGTAATTCTAGTGGCATTGGATTAAACCCTCGTAGAATTCCATCTGTTAATGGTTCCTTTCAACTCCTTAGGTTATTATTGTTTCTATTTGATTTTTGAAAAGCTCACACTTCATCATACTCTAGTTTGTTATCATTTTGGAAAGGAAATACAAAATCCTCATCTTCAAACCCAACTTGGACCGGTCTTGCCCATGAACACACAGGATTCCAACATAATCGCATTCATAGGCTTTTAAGAAGATGCTTGGTTGGGCTGCATAATTATTGAAGCTTTTTTATTTCTACATAATTAACCTTTAAGTGATCAAGGGTTTCATACAACCTAAACCCATTAAATGCAAGGCTTACATCAAAAATTTGATACATATTAGCATTTTCATATTGGTATGGAATATTCTAATTGTTTGGCCTAGTACTCCACTATCTATTCAGTTGTTGTTGTCCAAAACTTCTTATATTCCCAAGGTTTTGATTGTTCTCGTTATTTCCTTGAGATATATAGCTTGAATAAGGTCCATGGTTGTAAGCATTATGCTTCTAGTTTGAATTAGATCTAGTCTCAACTTAGTTAATTCACTCATGACTTAAGAGAGCCTAATTGCATTCCTTGTTCTTTATCATGATTGATTTGTTGTTGAAATTGTTTTTGGTGGCTCATGGCCTAGATATGTGATCATTGGTTTAGGTGTTGATTGAGAAATTAGTATGGGGCTCAACAATGGTGCGTGTTTTCCATATGACATTGTTAATTACCAAATTTGGTTGCCTATTTCAAGAACACCAAAGGATGGTATAGCCCCAAAGTTTCCTCCACCTTGTGGATCCATTTGTTTGGCAATAGTCATTGTTTGATTATATAATTTTTGCAAAGTATTTAAATATAGTTCATGTAATCTCTTTTAAAAAAATGAAGTAAGTGGGTCCAAATCTCTAAAATATATCTAGATTGCAACTGCCTCCGACATGATGTATAGTGTGACTAACTTCTTGAATAGTTTGTGGAATTGATGGTTATAGATTGTCACCAATTCATTTCATTCTTTCTTACACATGATGAACTAATTGTATAGAATAGCCAAATCAAGTTAAATCTTAAATTAGCCTTAGAATTTGTCTTCTAAGTTTAGCCATGAAGTAATTGAATAGTGAGCCAAGTTTAGGTACGAATTGTAAGCAAATTTGCCTAAGGAATAAGGAAACAATTTGCATACTACATCGTGTTGAGCAATATCTTAGTGACTACAAGTTTCTTTAAATGGCTTGTTGTGTTCCTCAACAATATGGGACTCTACATATATGAACTTGGGATAAAAATTCTCAATATTTTTAGCTCATTTGTGTAGGATTTGTCCTAAGCTAAGTAGTGAACTCCTGTCATTTGTAAAGAAAGTCATTGGGATAATTTGAGAAATGTTCAATGTGGCTTGAGTTGGGTTCAAAGGAGTGGTTGGAGCTTGATTGTCTTGTTGAAATAAATGTGTGCATGAAGGTTCACCTTTAGATTTTCTTTTTTCACTCACTGGTTTATGATACAAAGAGAGTTATATGAACTCTCCTTTCTCAATTGTGGATCAAAGGATCCTATTGTATTTTTTGGGTGAGATAGATACTATATTTTCCAACTTAACTAAGTTAAGTTCACCCTCCTTCCAATGCTATAACCATTGATTATGATATTAGAACAAACAACAACATGAGATTTAAGGATAAATATTCTCTCTCGAAAAGTGAGATTTCACTCCAAGGTTACTTAGAGTTAGGTCCTAGTTTGTGAAATAAGTCAATTTAAATATATGATTGTTTATGCAAGGGGAATTTGTGGGTTACACTTATCGAAATCAACTAGTTATAGAAATTTAGTATCAAGTCTTTCTCTTAAATAATGATTGCAAATGGAATTTTCAATTATAATATCATTAATGATAAATTTGGAAATGAAATGCTTTTACTACAATAACCTACTCTAATATGGATTATGAAAGAAATAGAAAAATATATGGTGTTAAAAGAGATGAATGAAATGAATTCTAAACTATATAGGTCCAATTATAATAATCACATTCATTTTTTGCATTAGCCAATTAAGCTAGATCTAGTAAACCTCATATGCATAAGTTAGAACTCCACAATTCATACATACATAGTGCAATCATCAAAGGAAAATTATTTAAATTTATGATTTTTAGAATTAATCAAATCACAAGGCTATACCCATCCACACATGTGAGATGAAATCATATTGAATGCAGATTCAACTTAGTTATCAGATTGAGCAAAACAAGCATAAAATCATCACTACTAAATTGGAATTGTTTGGAGAAACACAAATGAGTTTACAAAATGTTTTGAATGTGATTTGAATCAAAGTCCACAATTTTCAGTGGAGTTTCACGCTAAAGTTGAAGTACATTTTCCTATAATAACAACATAAAGGTTTTCCAACCTTTTATAATGTAAAATAAATGAGTTTATATAGATTTTATAATACAAAATTGTCAACCCATTACTAGGGCTTCATGGCATGATTATTGAAAGTTTATTTAGTTAATTAGAATAAAAATTAAAATAAACTACTTTCTAATTGATGCTAACTAGTATTGCACCTCGTGCAAGAGGTATACTACTTCATTTTTCATCAAATTTGTCAAAATGTGGCCCTGTTTTTATGGCTAGAACTAGATTTGAGGTGTGGGATCTCCTTATGTGACTTTTGGAAGGAAAAACATGGTCACATGACCTTGTAATCATGTCCAAAGATTTGAGTTTGGTGTTGAGTTATGCGGTGAAGACTTGGAGACACAAAATTAGGATGAATAGGCTTCAAATTGAACCTAGATTGCCACCTCTCCTTCAATCATGTGAGCAAAAACTAAGTGTGATTTGAGAACTTATGTTATTTCAAAATTATCTAATAACTTGCAAACTTTATTAATTAATGAGAACAAATGAAGATGGTTGTTATAAATGATCCATGACCTCTGGAAATGCATCATTGAAGGTTCTAACCATTACATTTAATTACTTTAATTCGAACATTTTAGTGTATCTAAGCTTCAATCTGTCTTACCAAAATTTATTAATTCATATCTTTGAATTGGGGAAGTTCTGCCTACACATTTCTTAATTATTGCTTTACTACCATCATATGATTGATTTTATCCTCAGTGCATTCTTTATGTAAAATTTCTTTAAATTCATGCATAATGTCTTTAACATCTCACATTTTGGCCTTTGTCTCCCATAATGTGCATGAGAGTGACAATACAAACACTTCCACACTTTGCAATAGTATATTGACAACTTCATAGTTCTCTATTATTCTATCCTTAACCTTCTTGTATGTCATAATTACCATCTTGGTTTCTCTTATCCATTCCTTGGGCATCATTCTATTGGACCTATCTAGCAATGCTTCCTTGAGTAGCTTATCTTTAATAATGACCATGCTTATGCAAATTATGAGAAGATAATCCTCCTACATGAGGATTCTTTCATCTATACATACATTCCTTCAGCTTCTCTTATTTTCATATTATGAAAGATATTCAACTGGCCAGTTATTGAATGGTACAATTTATTTATCATTTCTTCACCCAAAGTTTCAATATATTGGTGTCATTCTAATGCAATTGTGAGAAAACTATATTTGCCTTGAAACCTATCCTTTGGAGCCAATGTAACTTTTAGACTAGCGGAGGGAGCAGTAAACTCTAGAGGACCCAAGAGGTGATTAATATGCTTCAATTTGTCAATTTGTGCTTTATATTCCTCCTTGGTGTTCTCATCCTTTTTCATCCTCATGAATATGGCATCATCGCTTGTTGCATTGAGTGCTTCTCACCTACTTGATTTTGAACTCCAAATTCTATTTCATACATTTGGTAATCTTACACCTACATCTCATGTTAGGGCTTATACAAATGACACAACTATTTGGGCTCCTTGGAAACTTAGTGCATTTGTTGACACCACATATATCTTCCTTGCTTTCTTTTTAGACTCAAAAGCTCTAAATGTTTGTTCAAGGATGACAAAGTCATCTTCTTACATTTCCTTATACCTCCTTTGTCTTTTCTGGATTTCTTGTGTCAGCCAAATAGGTGCTTGTCCATGTGCAATCTTTGTTGAAGTGTTTGATATTCTCAAGGCCCTTTTTGTTTGTTTGTTTTCATTGATGTCAATGATCCGACATATATGTCATTGATGTGGTCTAGTCTGACATATATATTGGTCTGGTTGTTTGCTTTGACATATGTTTTTGGTCTCGTTTTTTTTATCCTTTAAATATGCAAAGCATGGATAGTTGTTTAGTATTTATTGCATGCAGTTTTATGATCCAACAAGGCATCTTAGGTCTAGTCCCATCCAAAAATGTTGAAGGCATGCTCTACAAGGCATTTTTTGGATTTGGTTCTATCCAGATATGAAGGAGGTGTATTCTACAAGGTGTTTTTGATTCAAGATTGTAGCCAACATCGTGTCAAGCTATTTTTGTAGTAGCATGTGTGTAAATTGGTCTCATCCCCTCTCCGGTTGAAGCTGACCTATCAGAGTATTTGATGCGGATATATAAAAAAAAAATTGCAAGATATAGATACAATTGTTGAAAAAATAGCTAATGTGTACATATTGTATATGCGAAAGTTTTGTAAATGTGAATCTTTTTTTAGGCAGTATATGTATAGTGGATGTAAAAGCATTTTGTGTACTTCAACAAAACTGTGTCTCATGCATATGTCAGGTGCAACTCTAGAAGTTTAATTTTGTATTTCGGTTATAAGCCTATTATCCATCAATGAGCCTTTTTGTATTTGGGCAGTGAGCCCCTCCAACAATTGAGCCACCTTTGTACTGTGTAACCAGTTACATATTACACTATACTTGAGAGATCATGCTCTCCGTGGTTTTTCCTATTATTGGGTTTTTCACGTAGAGAAACAAAGAAACATGAAAGAAAACCTAGTTATGGTAAGTCTGATAAGACAATGACTGATAATATGACTTCATAAAATAAAAATGATGCAAGATTAGAATCCGACAAATGCTCTCAATCCAACATGAATCACAAAGAGGATCCATTCTAGGCAAAGGCAATAGAGTCCAACAAATCCACCAAGGAGGATAAAGGTAAGCCACCAGTCGAGCAACAGGTAAGCAAAAGAAACACTTTCTTTAATGGATCTTGTTATAAATGTAATAAAATAGGTCATAAGGTAGTAGAATGTAAGATTAGTATGAATCAAAATTCTAATTTCTTTTTAGGTAGATGTTATGCATGTAATCAATATGGTCACAAAGCTAATCAATGTAGGAATCCAATCATAGACCAAAATAGATATGACTATTTTGAAGGTCAATGTTATGCATGCAATATTTTTGGACATAAAGCTAACCAGTGTAGGTCAAGACAAGCTTTGATAAATATCAGATGTTATAACCACAACAAATCCAGACACGTGGCAAGGCAATTCAGAAGGAATGAGGTTAAAGCTCCAAATAAATTGACGAAAAGAATCAGTGTAGAAGATGTGAAGGCTAAGATGACAAAGATCTAGAAGAAGAAAGAAATTGTGGATGCACCTAGCTTCAATGCAAGTACTTCATCCGGTAACTGAAGAACATGTTTCTTTGGCCCAAAGGGAGTAATCAAAGAAATATCTTTTTTCCCTGCCAAAGAAAGTAAGGTTGTAGTAACGACATAACAAAGTGTGTGTGAATCCATAAAAGTATATTAAGTTATAACTCATCACATAAATCCAACAAGTTATCATGCAAATCGAGGTAGTGGATGACAACACATAAGCATTTAATACGAGATAGTGGATGGAAAGTTAAAAGGGGGCTTTTTGACAATGTTTCATCTCACTGAAAGTCAAAAGAGTACTATAAGAATCAAGGCAATTAGGGTTTCCTAGTGAATCTATCTAAGTTGCAATCTATTGAATCTACTTCCATGACTACTCTCGTAATTGTTGACACGCAACTGAGCCTTGTCCAGTATTTGAGAAAACCCCTTACAAGGTGATGGAGACTTATCCGACAGACTCATTTTATAATATACCTATTGGAGTTGTGTTGGTTGAAGATATATGGGCATACATTCATGTGAAGCTTGATGAATTCAATCACCATGGGAAGATGTTGAGTTTGTGGACAGACGAGATGATGGGAAACAACCTTGAGGTAAAACCTGAATTCAAAACCCTAGTTGAAAAGAAATTGAATACTTGGAATGATTTTCCAAATTTATGCTATGAAGATAAATGGGTAAGAATAGCAATGAGCAGATTCCATGATGAATTCTTATAGTTAGATCAAAAATATCATATCACTAAGGAAGTAATGAGGGTTATTACTAGTTTGAGTGATTCTGGGACCATTCCTGTTCTGAAATTGGCATAGAACAAGGATGTAGTGGAACTAACAAGGGAAACCCTTGATGAACATTCCCTATCCATCACTTCTGTTAAGAACAAGGCCATAATGTATCTGTTAATGATGATAGTTGAAGCAAGCTCTACTTTACCAATCGGGAAAATTCCATTTCTGCCACGACAGTAAACATGGCTTATGAGATAATTAAACTAAATAAGGATTTTAATCTCTATGAAATTTTGAAACAACATTGCGCAGTGCAAAAAGAAGAAACACCATTTCAAGTATGGAACCCTAGCATTGTGTATTTTGTTCTATTTTTTGTAAGAAATTCCTGGTCAAGGGAGAGTGCTTTGGTCACCAGATAGACCAGTAGCTCATTAGATTGTGGAATGGCTGAGGAGATTTTCTAATGATGAGGCAAGGAAAAATGCATTCACCTCCTATTTCTCTTCCTTTCAACTCAACATGCAGAGAAGACAAAGGATTCCCAAGGAAATTGTTGAAAATACAAAGAAGATATCACCTTTGTGTTCACAACTAACAAATGCTACATAGAGGCCATTGTCCCAAGGAAAATTTTAATTTCGCCTTTCGATTAGAGGTTACTGAGGACATGATAGAAGGTACAACCCAGGTGTTGTTGAAGAGCCTTGTGAATGAAATGGAAAAAATATTTGGAATGACAACTGAGAAGTCTCTGAAAATTCACGTGGAACATACAAAGAAGTCCCGAGAAAAGAATGTGAAGAAAGTCATTCGAGAATTATCAATGGAAAAAGCTAATGTAACTAAAGAGAAGATTATAGAGTATAGGTGTTCCAAAAGACAAGCTATCTCATCCGGAGCCTTTGCCAAAGATAATTCGAAGGTACTTCCTCCATCTGGTTCCCTCAAAGAAAAGAAGCAAAAAGATACTAAAGGAAAACCATATAAATTGAGTTAGAGGATGAAGAAGAACCAGAAAAATACCAGATACACATTCGGAAGCCCAAAATCAAGAAATTTAAGAGACCCCTTGATGTAGATAGCCTGTTCATGTCAATTACACAAGGAGAAATCCTAAAAGAGGTAGGTGATATCTACATTGAGGCTAGTAATGAAGATAAGGATAGTATAATAAAAGAATTTTTACTGCATTGTGTTAAGTTAGATACAGTTGTAGAAGAATTTAGAAAGGATATACCAGATGAATTGTGAAAAGAATTAATTAGAATTAGAAAAGTTGTAAGAGAAGAAGAACAAGTCATTAAGGATCATGTTTTTTTGTTTTATTGGTTCCACTCTTTTGAAAGAAAACAAAGCTAGTCTTATAGAGGCCTTCAAGACTGAATTAAGGACCAAGAAAAGTTTGGGTAGTCTCATGTTAGGAGAACCAGATGCTAAAGAAAAACTTAAGGAAGAAATCACTAAAAAGATAATGACTATAGCCAAGAACCATGGAATGTTACTAAATACTGATTTTGGTACCCTTATCGATCAATCTGAGGATGTGAATACTGATGTTGTTGATAATGTGCCTATCATGGATGATGTAATGAATGTACCTGAAACTTCTGTTGATCCTCTAATAAACACTTATTCTAGAAAGAATAAATAAAGATTAGGTGATAAAAGTCAAGATAATCAGGTGGTAGTGGAATAAGAGAAAAGAGATTCTGAATCAAGACAATCTATCAAATGAAAAAATGATTGAGAATTATACCAGTTCTAGTACAAATGATGAATCTTGGAAGAGTTTTTTCACCTCTCCTTTGAACATCCAACCCATAACTACTTCTAAATTGACAGTTGAATTTTCTAAGGTTCATCCAGTACAGAAATATCAAATTGGAGAAGCTTTTCTATCTTCCACCAGATAGGACTTTATAGGCGAATCACAAAAGAAAGATAAAATTGTTGAAGAATTACTTATTGCACTTCATGTTGTTATGCCTGAATGTGAATTAGATCCGGCTACCCCTAGTGCTGATAAACGCGAAGTGTTGATAAATACTTTGAAAAATCATTCGAAACAATTGAAACAAAAATACGAGAAAGACAAAGAGAAATTGTTACAAGAACTTAAAGGTAAATGTGAGATCGCATTTCAATATCTCTCCAAACTTATCTCTCATGGTCAATCATGTTTGTCAAATAAGAGTATACTTTTCTCATATAGTCTTTGGTGGCCAGACACCATAAAAAGTATTAAAGATGAAATCAACATTATTGAAGACAAAATGCAGCAAGCCTATGCCACTTACCAGTTAACTCGGGATCTATTTGGTTCTGGCAGATCGGTTATAGAGGAGCTGCATAAGAAATATTATGAGCTACAATAGCAAAGAGAATATAATTCTTCCTTTCGATCAATTGAGATACATGAGCAATGAAATTATATCTATTATGAACCTTG
The DNA here is from genome assembly GCF_030272615.1 of Cryptomeria japonica. Lineage (NCBI taxonomy): Eukaryota > Viridiplantae > Streptophyta > Pinopsida > Cupressales > Cupressaceae > Cryptomeria > Cryptomeria japonica. The sequence goes on along the minus strand of NC_081411.1, from coordinate 614,385,448 downwards.
CTCTTTCAAAAGATTTACAATTCAAGTATTTTGACCTCGATTCAATACAAGAAGCAAAGCGCATGCAAGTATCCTTGCAGGTGCAGATCAAGTTCCTGATAGAAACCATTTCACATTGGGACAAGCACAAAGATTCTTGGACCACATATGTTCAGAAGATCAAGCAGTTCTCCTATTAACTTTGTCTGTCTCCCTTAAAGGGAGTTAAGTTTATGAGCATTCCTTTTCTTGTTTTTGCCCTTTGTCATTGTTGTTAAAGGGGGAGTAGTGCAATGTTATGTTATTTATGCAATACTTTCAGACAATTTTAGTTGTTAGTATTTAACTTTAGTTTTCTTTTTGAGCAAACATATACATTATTACTTTATGTTTACATCAATGACAAAGGGGGAGATTGTTGGACTGTTGTCGTCGATATCATTGATCTTGCATATATGTCATTTATGTGGTCCAGCTTGACATATATATTGGTCTAGTTGTTTGCTCTGGCATATGTTTTTGGTTCATTCTTTTTCTCCTTTAAAAATTCAAATAATGGATACTTGTTTAGTATTTATCTCACTCAGTTTGATGTATTTATCTCACTTAATTTGATGATCCAGCAAGGCATCTTAGGTTCGGTCCCATTCAAAAATGTTGAAGGCATGCTCTATAAGGCAGTTTTTGGATCTAGTCATATTTGGATATGAAGGAGGCGTATTCTACAAGGTGTTTTTGATTCAATATTATAGCCGACATCATATGAAGCTTATTTTGTAGTAGTGTGTGTGTGTCTCTATCTCATCCCCTCTCCAATTGATACCAACTTATCAGAGTATTTGATGTGGATATATAAACAACAATTTTGTAAGATATAAATATAGTTGTTTAAAAACAACTAATGTGTACATATTGTATATGCAAAAAAATTGTGAATGTGAATCTTTATTTGGGCAGTATATGTATAGTGGATGTAAAAGCATTTTGTGTACTTCAACGGAATTATGCCTCATGCATATGTCAGATACAACTCTAGCAGTTCAATTTTGTATTCTATCTATAAGCCTATTATCTAGAACAGTGAGCCCTCTAGGCAGTGAGCCCCTCCGGAAGTGAGCCACCTTTGTACTATGTAACCAATCACATATTACAATAAACTTGAGAGATCATCCTCTCCATGGTTTTTCCCATTATTGGGTTTTCCACATATAAATTTGATGTTATGTGTTTTGCATTTATTTTCTTTACTGCATTTAAACTATGTTATGTGATTGGTTAGTTAGAAGTTTTAATAAGTTCAAGGGAATACTAATTCACCCCTCCCCTCTTAGTATTCTACATATTCAACAATTTCACCTTTCTCTCTAAATACTTCTTCTTCTCTATGTTCTTATTCTATTTGTTGGTGTTTCTCTGTATGAGTATGAGGCACATATTCTCTTGATTCTTCATTTTCTTCATTATGCTCAAGATCTTCTTAAATATGTCTTTCTTCATTATCCTCATCCTTTTGATGTTCTTTATTATGTTCCTCCTCTTAGTTACCACTTAGAATTTCGTCCCCATAATGATCCTTTTGAACTTATTCATCTTGGTGTTGATCCTCGTCTTCATGTTATTCTTCATGTATACCTTATTCTCCAATCATTGTATGTGAAACTTCCTCTATCACTTCATTTCTTTTATCTGATTCCCTTGTTGTGTCATCTCATTGCCACCTTCTTCTTGCAAATTATGTTGGGGAAGATCTTCTATTATCTATTTTTATTCTTCAACATTGAGTAGTGGAACTTCAACCTCTCTTACTTCCTTCTCAATATCATCCTCCAAATTGGTTACATCTAGATTATTCTGCTGAGTGGCCTCCTTTTTGTGTTCATCTTTTGTAGAGGAATAAATAAGTGTCTTTCCTCTATGTATATGGTGGCATTGGAGGGGAAAATTCTTTCTAACTTTGTGTAGGTGGAAGAGGAAAACTCTTTTCCTTATCAATAGGAACTTATACCGTGTTCTCTTCTTCTTAGGGAGTTGTGTTTCTTCCACCTTTTCTTCTACTAATATTCAATAATTGTCTATCTAGGTCCTCTTCTCAACCTCTCATAGGTCATGGGTATCTCCAAGGGTTCTTTCTTACCCTTATCTATAACCTTAGATGATCTAGCTTCTTTGTAAGTAGTAGGAGCAATAGTAGTAGCTTGTGTATTAGGATCAATAGTAGTGGCCAAGTAGTAGGAGCAAAAGTATTGACTTGAGTAGTAGGATTCTCTTTGTTTGTAGAGGCAACCTTTTTAGCTCCTCCCCATTTTCCTTGAGTGAGAATATGAATATTTATTAGAATACTTTAAGTGACCACTATTGCATGCCCTATTGGGTTGAAAAAGGTGGATGACCTTGTAGAAGGAGGTAGCTTTTCTTCTTCTTTGAGGTACTTTCTTGTTGTTGCAAAGGCCAACCTTATACTCATGGTACAAGATCCATAGGATATGACTTGGAGATCTATTATTGGGTCCATCTAACCACATCCCTTTCCCTAACTTCACTATCTTTTTCTTCTCCAACAAAGAGATCTACATTGAAAATAGGAATGTCATAAATCTTCCTTGACTTATATGAGGGATGTAGCCTAGTTTTGTTATCTTTAGCTTTGACCTCCTTAGTAATCCACATCTATGCAACTAGGTTGACCAACTTTAAGTCTATCCTAATCTCTGACTCTTACATCATGGTCATTTGTGCAATTGGCCCAATGATCTTCTATTTGAGGCTCATGTATGAAATAAGCTCCAATAATTGGGTTGATCTTGCGAATAGGGTCAAATTTATTCCTATCCATTTTCAAAAGCTTCACATAATAATCTAACATCTTTAGTTTCACACCTTAACCACTTTTCATGTTGATGCATGCATGTGCCCCAACTCTAATTGCGAATTGAAAGCATGGCTTGTACTTGTTGACAATCAATTTGTGAGCATCACCCACCTACCTACACAATTCAAGTACAATCAATTTATCAAAGGGGTACCTTAGTAATTTATTTATAGCTATGGCACAACCAACTCTTCTCATGTAGTTGAGAGTTTTGAATTGGATGAAATAACTCTCAAATATCTATATTTCGGTTGCAACATCTAGAGATGATCTCTTTGCAAAATATCCCTCCAAGGATCTGATTATAGAAAATTGAATCTCACCAAATATGTGGCCCAATATCTCCCACCATATGGATTGGACATCCTCTCTAGAAATTAATCTAGCTACACATGACCTAGATCTGTGTCTGTAATTTTTCTATCAACAAGCAACAATTTGCAAGGAGGGAAATATCCGATAAATTTGAACATCATTGGAACCACCCTCTCTTTAGACATTAATAATTTTGCATCAAACAAACTAAGTTAGGAACATTTGTGATGTGAGGAATCATTTTGTTAACATCATAACCATTATTCGACTAAGATTATCATAACAAGCTTCACAATTAAACCAATAACATACATTTTACAACTCAAAATTTGCCTGCATTAAGCTTAAGATTATATTAAGGATCAGGGATAGGCCATCCTTGACAACCATTAGAAACCAAAGACATGAAATCTTGTATATTGATGTTTGATGGCTTGTTCATTATAGGGTGTAGGTTGAAGGTCATAAAGTCCTCTAGGATTTTAGACATAAGCATGCCTGATGCTTGATATGCAAGATAAGTTGCTAGTAAGATCAAAGGTTAGTGACTGGGGGTGAGACTACCTCAAAGGAAAACAAAACCTTTTATCCTCGATGATTGATGTTTGATAGGCCAAAGTAGATTGAGAACCAAGGTAAAGGGTAAGGGATGGCTTTTCCATTTTTGGAAGTAGCCAAGTTGGATCGTCAAGGCCCGATGGACTTAACTTTTTCACAGCTGAAGTTTAGTTTCTCTTGCGTTAATCAAAGCAATTTCCTTGTCTATTTCTTAAACTAAAATATGAGATTTTATTTATTTAGCTTGAGTCAAGGGTTGGGGATTGGAGATCCTTGATCACTTTTGGTATGATATAGGTGTAGACACCTAAATTTGATTAATTTAATTAATTGAATTTAGCTATCTTGAATTATTTTAAATTAAATATATATACATTATTTAATTAATTCATGTTCCCCCCTTCTAGCTAATTAATTTTATTAATTATGCTATAGTCCCCTTTCAATTAATTATTTGACAACCACAAATCATTTAATTAATTAAATCCTATCTCTTCTTCTATTAAATAAATCAAATGCCTATTTTGATTATTTAATTCACTTCTGTCCTTTTCTTCCTTTATGGAATTAATTAATTAAATTACTTAATCCTATTTTCCCCACATGTCTGGCCTAACCTAAACCCTTTTGCCTAACCCTTGGATTCTAACCAACCCTATCCTTTCTAACCCCCCCCCCCCACATGTGTGTGCACATTCCTTATATTTTCTAATATTTGGAAAATAAATTTTTATTTGGGTATTTTTCTCCTAAATAGACATGTGTCCAAGGACACATGTCTTTCCCAAGGACACTTGTCATCTTTGGTTGAGCCACTTGTCCTCTGTGAGGACAAGTGTCTCATTTTCAAGCCCTCTCATCTCTCATATTGGCCTATTTAATCTCTCCCTTTTCTTTGCAAATTATCCACTTTCATGCAACCATATCATCGTAATATTGAATTAACTACTCAGATCACTATCATTTGCAACCTCATATCACATCCATTTGCATCCATTTTGCTCTAGTTTGCATATTCATCATCACAAAGCATATTCAAGCACCCTTGGAATCGTAGAAATAAAGCACACATCAAACCAAATCAAAGGACAAATCCTCAACAAAAGGAGCTATGAAGTTTGCATTTTCTTGCTCATTAATTGTCTTTTTAGCTTTCTTTTTATCATCCTATTTTGCTTGTTGATTGTGTAGTTGGATTGTTAAATAGTTTTTCAATCATTTTAGCACTCACATTTTCATGCAAACGTTTTTGGCATACTTGGTGGGACCCACTTCACGGGTCATATCTCATGTTTCTTGTTGTTTGAGTGTGCTTTTTGCATATTTTGAGCACTTGTAGGCAAAAACGCAGGAGTACAAGTGGATATCCACCTTGATGAAAGTTTATTTCATCACTAGCAATATTTTAAGAAATGACAAGAATGCTACTTGAAACTATGGGATTGACAGAAGAAATGACGGGAACGCATTCCCGCAACCGTACAAAAGGTATAAATTCAAAATTATGCTCTTGGGTTTTATTTTAATTTTCTATCAATTAATAGTTAAAAAGCAAGATCGCAGGGTAAAGTAGCAGGTTTGCATAGTAAAACAACAAGTTTGTGTAGGGAAACAACAGGTTCTCTTTGTTTGTCTATTTTTTCTACTCTTTGCTTTTTTATCAAAATTATTTTACTAGTAAAGAGAGAATGTTGTGTGTTTTTAATTTCTATCATTTTCCCAAATGTTAATTTCATGATTTTATTGCTAACCCACTAATATGTTGTTTTCTTGGTTTTTGCTAAAATTTATGTAGGTTCATTAGTAGAAGACCCCAAATCCTCAAAACAATAACCCATTTATTGTAGGCCCACCAAAGAGGCGTACATTTGCAAACTTGGTTAAAATGAACCATGTGTTTTCCTTTGAGTAGTTAGAAAACACCTCAATTTTTCTAAAGGAATTAATATTATTTTTTCGTGTATTATCTTTGCTAGATTAGATCCAAAAAATAGTATATAAGTATCCTCTCCCCTCGTACCTCTGGGTGACCTTGGGGGTATGAAACGTGTACTATTTTATTAGCGAGTTTGCCTCCCAGTGCCATACGCCAGTGAGAGGGAACGACTCAAGCGGTACTATTCCAGTCTACTATATAAACAAGGGTGAGATGAAATTCATAGTCCGTTGGTATTAGATTATGTCATTCTTGTCAATCTAAAATGAGTTTATACTCAAAGTACGATTGACTTGACATACGCAAGGTGTTGGCTTCCCTGGATTCTAACTAAACACCCATGTTGTAGTGGCCCAGAACCATTTGCTTGTGGGTGCAAGAGATCAGACCTTCGAAGAAGCCCTAAATCATACTTTGCATTGTTGAGATAGAAGTCCCTCGGTTCATAAGATCTTCGGGGTATGAGATTTTGGTATGCTCGAGAAGTGTGTGCCATGGTGGGGGAGTCAGTGCCACAAAAATCTCTTTTTGTTCACTTTATTTAAGTATATGAAGAAATCCAAGTGGGGATTCAACAAGTAGCATCACATTTCTAGCCTAAGAAGTACATGCTTACAATTGTGTTGTGTTCATTCATACTAGTAAAATAACTATGGGCTAATCTAGGCCCTCATCTTTCGATTGAGTTGAACATTTCAAATTGTATGTTTGTTGTGCTTTTGTGTCATTGTCTATTTTTCCAAAGTCAAGTCTAAAAAAGACCAAGTTCGAAGCCCATTTTCATCACTTTAGTATGTTAGAAACTGTGGTTTTGTTGTCTCGAAACCATGCGATTGTACCTTGGAATGACGAGAACATTGTTCTCTTAATTCAGTTTTCTCTGTTCACATGTTCGTAAGTTTGCACTTAAAAGTGGCAGGATCACCTCTCAACCGGGTCAGTTTATCACATTTTTAAACAACGGGTTTGCCTCAAAATCTCTAAAGACATTTCCTGAGTCCTCAAAACAGTGGGAACATGTTTTCCCTAGTCAGTTTACCCCATTTTCAATTTAGAAAGTTTGCACCTTAGGACAACAGGAACGTTGTTCCTTTGTCTTTCATTTCCAAAGTCCTATTGAAATTGAGGGTTTGCAATTAGAAATTGCAGGATTGCTATATAGAGAAACAAGTTTGAACTAAGAAGTGGTGGGAACACCTTTTCATCATTATGCTACCCAATTTTCCCAAGGTCTAGGTTGATATACCAGTCTAGCGGGTTTGCTTGTTGCCTAAATTTGTTTTTGGTTCCCATTGTGTCATTATTATCGTCTACCAAGGTCTCGTTTAGAATCATCACTTTAATCATCCTAGTTTTAGAGTCATCTTGGTCATCTTTATGATCTTGGGTCATCATTATCATCATCTTGTGTCTTGATATCTCCATATCACCATCATCATTGCATCTTGCTTGAGACAAGGATTAATATTTCAATCAAATCAATCTTGTATTCAATAAATTGTGTCTTGAATTGGTCTCCTAGTGTAACTGAATTTAGTCATTTGATCTTTCATCTCCAGTCCTTTTGGCTAGCTATCTTACAAAATCAATTATCCTTTTTTGGTAAATCATTTAATTTAGTTTGCTATCCAGTTCATCAAATCAATAAAATCAAACTATCAATCCATTTGGTCTCATATTCCATAATTGCAATCCATTCTACATATTTTTACATGACATTTATCAATAGCTCTTCGACTATAGTATGTGTTGGCATTTTCATGAAGATTGCATTAATGAAATTTTATGTTATCATTGATGTCAATTAACCGGTAATGATATTGTTATAATGTTGTTCTATAACCGGTAGGTAAGTTTGTGGAGTGAACTGCTATTGCTAAGTATTGGAAAGTTGAACCGGTAAACCCTACCTGTTGATTTGATAAACCCTAACCGATTAAGTTTGGTGAATTGGTTGCATTGGTTTATGATCTGATGATGAGTGGTAATGATTATGACACGTATGCATATTGTATGAAGAGAGTTTCAAAGTGTTTTTGGTGCATTGAGGTAACGGTTTTTGTTTAGGGAATGAGCAAGTATATTGCATGTAATGCAAAGCGCGTGATGAATTACTGAGTTCGATGAAGCGGTGATCAAGGAGCGATCGAGGCTTTCATGAATGATGTGTAGAGATTGTTATGTAATCAAATGGTCATACTTGAACCGACTTATTTGTAATCTCTATGAGACAATTAGTTTTTTGTTGTGTTACCGACCTAGTTGATTTGTTTATAAGGTCGATGAGTTGTTTTGTTTCAGAGTTGGCAAAGTTTCAGTTGAGTGTGTGGTTGCCAAACCGGATGATGTATATGCAGTTTGTGTAAAGGCAAATAGGAGCATGAAAAGGATTTGAAGAAACAAGTGTAGTTCTATTCAAACAGATCAACAAACCCCTATTGTTTTCTAACAATTACAACAGATTGAAATCCCCTAACCGGGTAAGCTCTAACAAGCTTGGTATTATTTAAATCCTCTAACTAGGTGGTCCATTAGCTTGGATTTAAAATCCTCTATCGAGGTTACTCGTCACAGGGTATTGCTTCTAACAAGGCATTATAGTCAATCCCTTAACCGAGTGGTCCCTAATAGGACTTTTTGTAAAGTTTTAATAGGCTTGGCTCCTAACAGGGCGAACTTCAAAAGAGTTCAGATAGTTATCTTGTGAGTCTCATCTCACTGTGGTTTTTCCCATTTGGGTTTCCACGTCAAAATATTGTGTCAAGTGGTGAATATTTTTGTGGCTATGTTTTCTATGGTTGATTTGCTTAACTACTTAATCCACTGTTGGTCCTCACAACTAGAATGACAACTAGGTAATAAAACACAATTGAATGTCCTTGAATAGCTAACTTTTCTTGTGGTAAGGTTCATTTAGTTATCAACCAGGGACGTAAACTTGAAATGGGCCAGCACTGTATGTGCACCAAGTTCATATTGTAACCATTCTATATTACTGCAGGAAAGGAAATTCTTCTTAAAGTAAACACACGAAATCTCAAATGAACTAATACTTAATCTTACAAATGGACATTACTTTAAACAACTACTGTTAAACGATAAAGTTCTGGTAGGTAGCAGGAACTACTCTGTTGTTGTGGCTGCAGGAACAGACACGGGAACTGTTTCCTATGGTTGCAAGAACAAACAACTACAGAAACAACTACTACATAAGTATGAAATTAACTGGAACATACAAAGGATTACTCACCAAGTGGGCCCCCTTGAGTGAGTATCTCTAGAACTTCAGATTACAATTATCTAATCATTCAAAATCGCATTGATCTCTTTATTTCATCTTGACTGGAAAATACATAAATAATACTAGAAGACTGTGTATTATAAAATATTATGGTCGTTCTATGCTATCCCCAAGAAGAGAGAGATCCATTTATTTATAGGAAAACTTATAACAAACTTCTAATTGATTGACCACATTCCTATGGAATAGGAAAACAAGATTTATTAACAAGAGAAGAAGAAGTCAACGCAGGACAACAGAACAACATTTGTCCTGCAACTGAGAAAATATAGCATGACTCGCCTCCTAGATCTAAGCTCCACTAGGAACAATTATAAATGTTTCTATAAATCAATCTGTTGAAGAACTGTTCAAGTGGTTTCGATCATTACTGCATTTCTCTGACTGGGTCTACATTGCGGTTATATACTTGATGCTCCCTTAAACTGCCATTTAGTCTTTACTTCACCTTTGCTGACCCTACATCATGATATTAATGTGCACAACAAACATGTGTATATACTAATGCTAACATGATATAATGTAAACCATATTTATAATTGATTTTAGATATTTGCATAGATAGATCATTTGAAACCATTATATGACATCCTTAGGTATAAGTTAAACCAATTTCAAAAACACTTAAAAGGTATCAACTTAGAAGAGTATTATAATCCAAATGTCATCTAATCATAAGACCTAGGTAGGAGTATTATATAAAAAATCTATCAAAATAGAGCCATTATTTAGGCTCATCATCTCCCCCTAACCTAACTTCTTGTTGATCCTCCAGCAATAGGGAAATTTTGAATTCTGGCATTGATTCAGAAATTGTCTAGAGTAACCTATCCAGAACCGCCTGTAGATAAGCTCCAGTAGAACCCTTTCATTTTCTCCAATCTCTTCCACCTGGTACATTGTGTTGCTTCACTATATGGTGGATCACTATCCTTGTATCCCATCAGTGGCCATAGGAGGCTTGGAGGCTGAAAACTGAGAGGCAGCCAATATCGTCCCTTTGTTCTTCCCAAGTGCATATACTTGGGTGCTCTGTTTAATGTTGCATGGTAATTTTGTGCAGAGTGTGGCTCAGATTGCTTTAACTCATCTGTTAGGCTATTACAGCACTGGACTATATGTCCTATTGCTACTTGTCCTTCCCTTGGAGCCATTTGTTCATATTATTTATACACTTCTTCCCTTAAGGGTAGGATTTCCTTTGCATAATCTGGCTCATATACAATCTTTTGCCAATCAAAATAAAGTCACCTAGGTTCCCTTGATTCAGCCCTTAAGGGCAATGAAAGCTCAAGTTCTTCCTTATGATGCACCTGAAACTACTCTCCCCTTAATATTTAATTCTACATCCATGACATAAGAGCCCTCAATTGGATATCTCCAATGTAAAGGAGAGGGTTCCAATCAACATCATTAGGAACAACATAGTTATGTACATAAAGTTCACAGAGTAGATTTTTTATTGTTGTAGGAGATGTCTGATAAGCACTATAGAATTCTTCTGGTGTTTGTAATGAGGGACTTAAATCCCTAACAATCCTCATCATTTGGAAACTAATGTGTTGTTCTCTTAAATATAGAGAGTAAACACGAGGAGGGTCTCGACATTGCATCAGTTGTGGTACCATGGTGGCTACTATTTTCACCTTAGCTTTAAGCTGGGCTATTTCCTCATCCTTTTGTTTAATAACATTCTTTTTCCAGTCGATTATCATTTGCATTTTTACCTTTTCTAGTTCCCAATCATCATAAAGAGCAAGTCCCACCGCATGAGTAGTAAGGGAAGTAGGTGGCCTATGAACAGGTGCCCTAGGTTTCTTATTTTCTACTTTGCTCCCTGCTTCAATAGCTTGCTCTACAGCAAATGCTAAGTTGTCCACTCTTTCAAAACCTACTTATTTCTGAGGTTGCTCAATATTCTGGAGTTCCTCTTCTTCATGTTCTCTTTGAGGTTCATTTGGTGGAGACGGAGGGATATCATTGTGAAGTGGATTGTGGTGTTCTTGTTCTAGGGAGTCAATTAGGATTGTAATATTTGGCTCTGTGGATTGATCTTGGCTTTTAAGCTTTTTACGAAGCCTACCACTACTTTGAGATTTTCCTTTTTCGGCTGCAGGACTACTTCTTGTAGCCAATTCTTCAACCACTTCAATAGTTACTGGAGGAACTCATTTTACAACTTTTCTTTTCTTGGCCGCAGGAGGGGGTAAATTATCACTTTTACTTTTCACTTCCTTATGTTCTATGTCAACTTGTTTTTCTTTTCCCTTTTTCTTTCGTGTGGCAGCCCTAGTTTTTCTTAGACTTTGAGAAGGAACCCCTGTTGTAGCTTCGTCTTGTAAGGGTTCCTCTGCTGTAGGAAAATTTTGTTTTGATGATATCATAGAGGATAAGGGTTCAAGAGGGGAACCAGGTTTTTCAAGGTTTTCTTGTTCCTGAGATGGAAGTGGCTCCTCTATAACCATGTTCTCTACCCTAAACATTCTAGTTTCAACAAATTCATTCCAAAGCATTGGAGAGACATCTCTTAAAGATTTTTCAACTAATAGCTTAATTAGGCAATGATGAGAAATAGAGTGAGGCCTACCTTTCTGGGTCTTTGTTGCACTTATGGAAAGAAGGTTGTACAATAGGCTTGGAACATTCATCCTTCTTCCATGGTGTAGATGACTTGGGATCTTGAAGTGATGAGAATGCAAGCATGAGAACCTTCCTTCACAGGTTAAATACTTTAGAACATACAATGGTATTGCTTTCCATTCAGGTGGAAGGGATTCTCACCTAGTTCCTTGTCTATCTACTACTAATGGGGGGTCTCCTGGACATGTAAATTCTACTCTTGCACTGCGTGCATCCTTGGATTCTGAGTACTTCTCCCCATCTGTTAGTAACCTAGTTACCTTTGCTATCCGTTCCTCTGTAACCACCACTTTCAAACATTTTACCTGAGCTTCTCCATTTGAAAGTGTGCGGGTAAATTCCCTCGCAATTTCTTCATTAAACTCCGTCAGCTTCAAAAAATAATCCATCCATCCATTGTTACGAAATATTGGTTCACAATCCTGGTCCTGAAGAAGAACTTCATGGACTATCGGCTCATGTCGAACAGGTGGACCACCCATTGTAGTGATAACACTTTCAACTCTATAATGGTGTAAATATTCTTAGTTTCTGCACTAAGTTCTACACTATAATATACTCAATGTGCCTTTACTTGGTCAGAACCTAGCTGCAATCTAAAAATAACTCTAAGCAAACAGACAAGCGAAATGCAAGATATCACCTCAACTAGAAATTTGAAAAATCAAACGCAATCCGAGAGGACATCAAAAGTATTTGCTAGAGTAATTATCAGTGTACTTCCCCCCCAACCTAAGGTTTGAAAGGTGTCCATACATGCAGAGGAGGACCAAGAAAGGATAGTATGCAAAATATCATAATTAGAGTTAATATGGTTTAATTATATACATGCAACAAAAATAAATACACACTAGCGTACCCGAAATCACGCTAGAATGACTGCAGCTTGAAGATATTGAGTCGCCATGCATGGAAAACAATGCAAAAATGGATGGAGTGAAAGGAATGAAATGAGTGAATACGGAATAGAATATTTATTATGCAGAAAAGTACTCCCGCCAGATGTGGAAGTATTTATTATGATCATGCGACAAAGATATTAAGATGGAGTGGTGACAACAAAGCTATCAGTAGTTGATGTAGGAATCTCGACATGCTTGGCAGTGGAAAATTGTCGTAGAAAGCCATCTTTGCTCAGAGGTTTATGGTATAAGCGCAACCGATGACCGTTGACTAACAAATTAAACTTAACAGGATCTATTGTAGATAATCTGATGACACCATTAGAAAATGTTTCAACTATCTCATAAGGTCCTAACCACCGTGTCTGTAGTTTTCCCAAATTATCTTTATACCTGGAATCATAGAGAAGAGCCCAATCACCTGGCTTGAATGATTTATCTTTGATGTAGCGATCATGCCACTTCATGCGCTGGTTTTGAACATATTCAGCATGCAGCAGGGCGGACTTCCTTATCTTATCTAAAGCATTAAGCTGCAGGAGGCTTGCTTCTTGTGCTACAGAAAGAGTCATATCTAAGGAAATAGTTGTTCTCAAAGTTTTATGTTCAAACTCTACAGGTATCATTTCTTTTGTCCCATATACCATTTTAAATGGTGTAAACCTTGTTGTAGTTTTCCAGGTGGTTCTATAAGCCCATACAACTTCAAATAATCTACTAGACCAATCTTTTATGTTGAGTGCTACTATTTTGGTCAATATGGATTCAAGCTCCCTGTTAGTAATCTCTACTTGTCCATTAGCCTGTGGATGATAAGGAGTTGATTTCCTATGCCTGACATTGTATTCATTAACCAGGGCTATGATCAAAGTGGAAGTGAATTGTGCCCCTTGATCTGTTACTATTTCTCTAGGAACTCCATACCGAGTTAAGATTTCTTCATATAAAAATTATGCTACCTTATTATCTCTGGCATGCTTGAAGGCTTTGACTTCTACCCATTTAGTAACATAATCAGTACAAACAAGAATGTAGGAGTGACCATTTGATGGTGGATCGATTGGCCCAACAAAGTCTAGGCCCCATTTGTCAAATGGTGTAACAACCACTTGAGGGTGTAGAGGCATTTCATCAGACCGAGTTGTTCTGCCCATTCTTTGACACCTGTCACATTTCCTGGTGAATTTAACTGCATCATTGTGCAAGGTTGGCCAATAATATCCTATAGTTAATATCTTGAGAGTTGTTATTTTGGCTGCAAAGTGACCTCCACAAGGCTCATCATGACAGGCATGAAGTATATCATATGTCTCATCTTCCCTTACACAACACCTCATAAATTGATTTGGCCCTATATAAAATAAGCAATATGCTATCCATGAGAAGTTGAAACTCTTTTCTACCAGCAGTCTTTTCTCTTTAGGTGAGAAATGTGGGGGTATCTTGTTAGCTACTAGGTAGTTGGCTATGTCAGCATACCATGGACTATTTAAAATAATGGAAAACAAATGCTCATCTGGAAAAGAATCATTAATGACCTCATTATTGTCTGGTGTTTGAATCCTTTACAGAAAATCTGCCACTACATTTTCTTTTCCTGGTTTATCAATGATAGTAATATCAAATTCTTGCATTAACAACAACCATCTTGCCAATCTACCTGTAATGGAGCTTTTGTTCATGAGGTACTTGATGGTTGCATGATCAGTATGTACAAAGATTTGATATCCAGATATATAGTGTCTAAACTTATTGAGGGCATAGATGACATCTAACATCTTCTTTTTTAGTAATAGTTTCAGTTATGGTCCTTGCAAATTTTTACTAATATAATAGATTGCATTTTCCAAAACTCCTTGCTTCTACCCCAAAACTGCTCCTATTGCAAAATCGGATGCATCTGTATGAATGTGAAAAGGAATTGACCAATCGGGTCCTTTAAGCACAGGGATATAGGTTAAGGCTCCTTTTAGTTTAGAAAATGCTTCTTCACTTCAACTGTCCATTCAAACTCAACATCCTTTGTCAATAAGGAATACAATGGCCCTACTATTTGACTAAAGTTCTTGATAAATCTCCTATAGTACCCTGCATGGCCTAGAAAATTTCTTACATCCTTTTGTTTAACAGGGGCAGGAAGAGCAAGTATTACTTCAATTTTAGCTAGATCTACTTGAATACCTGATTGAGAAATTCAATGCCCCAACACTATACCTTCTTGCATCATCATAAAACATTTTTCACTATTTAGGGATAAATTATGATCTTCACACAACTGCAATACTTTGGTCATATTTTGTAATGCCTCCTTAAATGTAGTTCTATAAGTAGTAAAGCCATCCATGTAAATTTCCATACAATCATGAGATATGTCTGAAAATATACTAAGGACAACCCTTTGAAAGGTTGCAAGAGCATTACATAAACCAAAAGGAAGGACTGAATAGGCATATGTGCCCCAAGGGCAGGTAAAGGTGGTCTTTTCCTGATCTTCCGAAGCTATTCTAATTTGATTATAACCACTAAACCCATCCAAAAAAAAAAAGTATTGCTTACCTACTAGAGCGTCTAACACTTGATCTATAAATGGAAGTGGGAAGTGATCCTTTTTGGTAGCAGTCTTGAGCTCCCTATAGTCCACACAAACTCTCCATTTTCCTCCTTTCTTTGGAACTATAACTAGAGGGTAAACCCATTGACTGTCTGAAATAGGGTAGATGAATCTTGCATGAAGCAACTTTTGTAGTTCCTCTTTAACTATTTCCCTTAAAGAAGGATTAATCCTTCGTTGAGGCTATCTAATTGGTTTACAATCTTCTCTAATATAAATTCTATGGGTACACAATGTAGGGTTTAATCCTTTCATTAACTGATAATCCCATTGGAAAGCTTGTTGTTGGGATTTGAGTAATTCTGTTAATGACAATCTTTGATCTGTTGCTAATTGACTATTGATATTCAGATTTCTTCCTGTAGCAACTTCTATTTGAATTACTGACTCGACATTACATATTTCAGACAAACAAGAGGTTTGAATTTCCCGTGCTAGCAATGTGTGAAATATGTTTGTGGCTGTAGGAGAATTTAAAGAGCCTACAGATGGAAGAAGAGTATGGAGAGGACTTACTGGTATACCAAATGATAGTTGAGTTGCTCCATAATGATTTATTATGATGTTAGAGAGTATTGTATCATCCTTCTGAAGTGCTATGAATGGTTCCCTTGATGACATCATTAGTTGTTGAACAAAATTAATTTCCTCTGCTTCTTCTCCTATATTTGGCCATACTAGTTCTTGAACAAGTTGTGGTTGTGCTGGAGAATAAAGTGCAAGTGTTTTTGTAGTAATACCATCAGAAATTGTCATATCTCCTGATCTGCAACCTATATATGCATCAGTTGTTGTCAGCCAAGGTCTTCCCAAGATAATTGAATACCCACCTAATGTTGCCCTAGGAGAGAGGATTATAAAATCAGTAGGATATTCCCAAGAATCTAATGTGACAACAATATCTTCAACCATCCCTTCAGGCTGAATAGTAGAGCTATCAGCAAGTTGCAGGGCCATTGGAGTTGATCTAAGACTAGTAATGTTGAGTTGCTACATGACGTCCTTAGTCATCACATTTATGGCTGCTCCTAAGTCTATCAAGGCATTTTTTATTTGAGTTCCATTGATAACTGCCTTGACAATAGGGCTACCTGGGTCAGAATATTTAAGAACAACAATTTTTCCTAACATAATATCAGCCAATTGTCCTACTACATGCACTGTTTTTGGGTCTTTTTTCTTCCTCCCAGGTTTCTTCAAACATGCCTCTTTAATAGATTTTCCATATATGGCAATATCTTTAATAGCTTGAAACAGTGGGATTTTAACACATATATGTTTTAGCTGATCAATAAGATCAAAAGCTATATCATCATGTTGCCTAGACACTTCTACCTACAATCTTTGAGGAAATGGGGGAGTTCTTATAGGTATATCTGAAGTTTCAGACTGCTGAACCTGCTCAGGGTTTCCAAATTTATCAGGTATGGTTTCCTGAGCAGTCTCCTCTGTTGGTAACTCTGTTATGACTGGAGGAGATGGAGTAGGCAATGTTGTCCCTGATCGTAAATGAATATCACTTATATTTAGAGAGTATGCAAGATAGTTATTAGGATTAGTTGAAAAGACTTGTTGTTGCTACTGTGGTTTGTTATTTGGATTTGGCATAGGCTGAGTTGGCAGTTGGGTTCGCTTGGATGGAGTGGCATTAGGAGCTGGTGACATTAAAGCTGGTTGTTGGGACTATTGTTGTGGTTGCAGGAAACCTGATGACTAGTTTGCCCATTGTTGTCCTCCCCTTCATTGTGGTGACTATTGCCAGCTACCTTAAGGGGGAGACCAATTCTCTTGTGGTTGCTGCCATTGAGATGAGGAATTCTGATAATTAGACCAAGGGTTTTGAGAGTTATTTCGAGATTGAGGAGTATAATTTCCAAAATTTTGGGAATATGGAGGTTGCCACTGATTGTTTTGTGCATTGAAGTTTATATAAGGATTAGAAAATGACAATGGATCTTGTGGCATACCTTGTCTTGGAGGCCAAGGCCTTCGTTGTGCAACATAAAAGAGTTTTTCATCATCTCCATAGACAGGCTTGAAATCTGGGGAATTCTGTTGGCTATCAATTTTAGCTAACAATTTGCATCTACAATCCTTCTTCTTTTGTCGACAGTGAGGACAAAATTCAGCAAGCATAGCCTCTGCCTCCTCATGCTTTTTCTTTGCCTGTAGTGTATCCAATTGGGTAGCCATTTTATTAATTATATCTTCTTTAAAATCCCTCAACAGATGAGTTATTTCCATTCTTGAGACTGTTGAAGATGACTTTGCAATTGAAGAACCAGGCCTATAATGTCTTCCCCTTTTTGTTGCAGCTCTTGAATACTTTTGATAGATTTGTCTGATATCATCCCATTGAACTTGAGTAATATCTCCTCCCATTAGATCTAAGGAGTTAACACAATCATCATTGATGCCCCTTAGAAAAATCAACTTCATAGAGTCTTCACTTAGAGTACTATGTTTAGATTTGCTAACACTAAATAAAAACCTTTCCAAATAGTCTTCCAGGCTTTCATCTTCTTTTTGTGTCATTTTGAAGATATCATCACCATGTTGTTCCATTCCCCTACAATAGTCTTTATACTTATCCAAGAAGTTTGTCTTCATCTTCTCCCAGGTAGTGATTACATTTCTTCCTAAACTCATAAACCATCTCAAGGCAGCTTCTTTCAAAGTAGCAGGGAATAACTTGAGTTTATGAGCATCAGTGGTATAATCATAACTTCTACAAAGGATATCAAATTCAAACAGAAAGGTGTCTGGATCTTCTGTTACCAATCCATGAAATTTTGGAATTGAAGAGGCTTGTATGTTTTTCAAATTTGCATTATCATGTTGGTCGGGAATAGGAAACTCAAATGTTGGATTTATAGGTGGAGGTGGAGGATTTGTTGTCATTGGTCCCTGATAAATGACTAGAGGTAAAAAAATTTGTTCAGGGGGTTCAATCAGGAAGTCTAGGTCTCCTTCTGACAAACTAAAGACATCTCTAATTAGCACATAACTTTCTGCAAAAAGGGTTTACTTTAGGTGCTTGATCTGATCTTATATCTTGAGTGGAATGCGAGGGAAGAAATCTTCTTAGTGCATCTCTTCTCCTCCTATGCATGCAAATTAATGAAGAAAAATCCAAGAGCTAATTAAGAAAACTTGGAAACTAGTGGTTTACAACAGGTCCTTAGCTTGGCACCATCCCTGACAATGGCGCCAAAAATGTTGGTCCTCACAACTGGAGTGGCAACTAGGCAATAAAACACAATTCAAAGATTTAATATCCTTGAATAGCTAACTTTTCCTATGCCAAGGCTCATTTAGTTATCAACCAGGGACGTAAACTTGAAATGGGCCATCACTGTATGTGCACCAAGTTTATATTGCAACCATTCTATATTATTGCAGGAAAGGAAATTCTTCTTAAAGTAAACACATGGAATCTCAAATAAACTAATACTTAATCTTACAACTGGAAATTAATTTAAACAACTACTATTAAATGATAAAGTTCTGGCAGGCAACAAGAACTACTCTGTTGCTATGGTTGCAGGAACAGACACAGGAACTGTTTCCTATGGCTGCAAGAACAGATAACTGTAGAAACAACTACTACAGAAGTATGAAATTAACTAGAACATACAAAGGGTTACTCACCAAGTGGGCTCCCTTGAGTGAGTATCTCCAGAACTTCAGATTAGAATTATCTAATCCTTCAAAATTGTATTGATCTCTTTATTTCATCTTGACTGGAAAATACATAAATAATACTAGAAGACTATGTATTACAAAATATTATGGTTGTTCTCTACTATCCCCAAGAGGAGAGAGATCCCTTTATTAATAGGAAAACTTATAATAAACTTCTAACTGATTGACCACATTCCTATAGAATAGGCGAACATAATTTATTAACAAGAGAAGAAGAAGAAGTCAGCCCAGGACAGTAGAACAACATATGTCCTGCAATTGAGAAAATATAGCATGACTCGCCTCCTAGATCTAAGCTCCATTAGGAACAGTTATAAATGTTTCCATAGATCAATCTGTTGAAGCACCGTTCAAGTGGTTTCGATCATTACTGCATTTCTCTAACTAGGTCTACATTGCGGTTATATACTTGATGCTCCTTTAAACTGCCATTTAGTCTTTACTTCACCTTTGCTGACCCTGCATCATGATATTAATGTGCACAACAAACATGTGTATATACTAATGCTAACATGATATAATGTAAACCATATTTATAATTGATTTTAGATATTTGCATAGATAGATCATTTGAAACCATTATATGACATCCTTAGGTATAAGTTAAACCAATTTCAAAAACACTTAAAAGGTATAAACTTAGAAGAGTATTATAATCCAAATGTCATCTAATCATAAGACCTAGGTAGGAGTATTATATAAAAAATCTATCAAAATAGAGCCATTATTTAGGCTCATCATCCACTTTGATAAGTCATGATAACCGACAACAATATGAAATGAAGTTTTACTTACGTCAGTAAAAGTATTTGGATGTTTATGAGTTTCAAGTTGTTTACTGTTAATCTGTTATTACAGACAGACGGTTTAACTTGACAGTTTAACCTTGACAGTGATATTGCATTTATAGTTCAATGGTTTAACTTGTCAATTCTAAGTTTACTTTGAGAGGTGGATTTTGAGATTGGTGAAGTTATTATCAGTTTTTCTATCTACTGATTCACCCCCCCCCCCCCCCTCTCAATAGTTGATCGGATCCTTATTCTTTCATCATACCATCAGTATGTGTAGAATTTAATCTTTTTATCATTGTGGCCTCATCACCTTGAGATAGAGGTTTGGTCTATGTTGATATATCTTGTTACTTGAGTGCATCCTCTTGAGTATTGTTAGTGTCACACTGTTTTATTTGGACTTTCATCCCATTGCAATTTTAAGTGCCAATATCTTAATCCATATGTCTTTGGTCTAGTCATTGCTCCCATCCCATCAATCATTTCATCAATTTGATTGAATCAATTAATTAATCCAATCCTTGACTTTAGTGTTGCATTTTCATCGTCTCATCTCTTGATCTTGTGATTCATTCCCGTCAACACTTGATCCTCATCTCGAGAAGCAATGGAACAATAACCTTCTCAATTCAAAGTAGGATTTTATGACTCGCAACTAAATCTCAATTTGAGCATCAATTCCATTATGTTAGAAAATGTTCCTATTAGTCTTGATCCACTTAATCCCATTGTTGATGAAACTATGGTCAATCAACCTAATGAGATAGATGTCCAAGTCAATCTCATTGATCAATTCCTCTCCAATCTAGATAATACCCAAATCGTCAAAGAAATTATTAAGAATCACAAGACCCTCATCTTCGTGAATATGGTTGCCCAAGGTATGACTATTGCATCACCTAATACACCTATGACTGCTAGTCCATGGGAACCTCCTCAACAACCCCTGTCATCATCACTTTCAATTTAATAACAAGTCCAATTGTCAATGGTGACACTACAATAGAATACCCAACTTTCATTGATCGGGTTACCACCCATGGGCACGTTGGGAAGGCATTATCAACCTTTCTATACCAACTCCTCAAGATTTGTACTGTCTCCTTCCTTAAGAGGAGTTATCTTCAATTCACCATCTACATAGCTTATCACTTTGATCCTCATGGTGGCTCAAGTGCCTATGACCTCCAGTGTGGTACATGTCACCCTTTTTTATCAATCTGGTTATTCAACCACTGAACTTACCTCCTGAACAAATGTCAGCTTGGACTACAAGGATGCCTGCCTATTCACCACCACCTATTACATAGGATATGACTAGGGGCATGAGTTATGTAGTGCATAAATCATATGTGCCCCCACTTGTGCATTCCATGCCATAAGTTATTAGCACTCATCAATATCAACCGCAAGTGATTTCACAACTTGTCGTCTCACAACCACGATTTAGTTACTTACAAGCACCACCTTTATCCTACGTTGTTACAAACACTTCTGAACTTCTAGGTGATGCTAATCCAAACTCCCCATTGTATAATTTTCAATCTAGCATACGTCATCCTAATTATACTGGGGGTAGCTATCTTTAGGGTGGTACTACTCAAATCCGGCAACTTCCAAATGTGCAGTTGTTACAAGTGTGGTTGTCATTGCACCAAAAGATCAATTTGTTAATGCCCAATACAACCACTAGACTTATAGAACCCACAAGAGGCAGTTAAGCCATGTCACAAACTCAAGTGCTGCACTGCACAACACAAGGAAACCAAGGGCACACACCTTGCAACATTGTCCCCTAGCACAAGCAAGGGGTTTAAACCTGTGACTAAGCTCTGATACCACTTGTTACAAGTGTTGTTGTCGTTGCACAGAAATATCGACCTGTTAATGTCCGATACAACCACTAGACTTATAGAATCCATAGGAGGCGGTTAAGCCATGTTACAAACCTGAGTGTTGTGCTACACAACACAAGGAAACCAAGGGTGCACACCCTGCAACAATAGTATCATCAACAATACATCACTCCTCAATAGAATGTTGTGACATACTCACAACCACCCCAATATCAACAACCACTGCTTGTCCAACAACATGTCCCCATTTATCAAAATGCGACAAGCTATCCAAACCCACCACAACAATCAAACTACATCCATTCACATCAAGTGGCATATCAAACAACCCACTATCAATCAACTATGTTGTCTCCTGATTAATTTCCAGTCAATACCGAATGAGAAGACATGAAGGTAGCTCTAAAAAATTTACAGGATAATAACTCCAAGCTAGTTTTTAAATTTGATGAGCTTTGTCCATACCTATTTGATAAGTCAATAATGACATGTCATTCCCCAAACACTTTGAAACGCCAAATACAAGGGGAAAGGTGACCCATACCGTCATATCAAGGAATTCTACATGGCCTATCAAGAGGTAGCATATTATGACAATTACCTCCTCCATCTTTTTCCTAAAAGTCTCAATGGACCATCTCTAGAATGTTTTTCCAAGTTGCCATTTGGCACTATCATGATGCTTGTGGACTTATCAGAGAGGTTTATGGCTCACTACCATTATATTGTGGAGAACGACATTTCAATGCTTGACCTTTGTCAAACCAAATAGAAAGGAGGTGGAATCCTCTTAGACTACATCCAAAGATGGTGAGCCCTTGTCAACCACCTCCCGTATGCAATACCTGATACTTAATTGGTCTAGGCATTCATTAGTAATCTCCATCCAAAGCTTGCATATCACTACAATTAAACTGCACAAGCACATTTTGGAATATCATGTCTAAAGGACCCTCGATAGAAAATGATTTGATTGATGAAGGAATTGTCAAACTCTACAAGGAGTATTCTGATAAGCCAAAAAATGATAAACAAAGGTATTGGAACAAGAACAAGAACATTGTAGGTGATGGGGTCACTGATTCCAAGACAGTTCAAATGATCATGGCCGCAAAGCCACCACCTTCACAGACATATACCAATCCCCCACAACAAGAGTACACCAATCCTTCACTAATAATCCATGTTAATCCACCACCTTAGGCTTATTAGCATCCTCAAGTGCAAATGCAAAATGCACAGGCTAATCGGATAAACACAATCACAGTTTCTCAAGCTCCTTCTTGCCAACCGAGTCACAATAACCCAAGGCGATATTCTCATGGGGGAACCATTAGATGTGATATTCAAATGCATGAAGCAACATAATATTGATTTTTATCCACAAACACAACCATTTTATGAGCCCAAGCCTAAGCTTGATTGGTATAAGAAAAATGAGTATTGTGTCTATTATCGCATCAAGGGTCACGCCACGAGCAAGTACATGAAGCTAAAACACTTGGTCTAGGATCTCATTGATCAGGGAAAAATTGGCGTCGATCCCACGATAGGAAATTTGCCCAATGCTAACCTAGGCATGTATAAGGATGCTCTTCCCAAACATTAGGGAGAGGTTAGCACGTCTAATGTTGGTCAGTCTTGTACTACTAACAATATGAACTACAAGGTGTCATTTGATTATGGTAGTACATCATTTGCATTACTCATGTGCAGGATTATGTCAACATGATTCACGTCAAAGGAGTTAATACGCAATGTGAAACAACCACCAAAAGGGCTCGCATGATTGTCCTTGGGGCCCCAACTCCTACCACACCCCTTGTGTTTGTGCCTACGCAATATAACCTTCTTGAGCATTTAGGAAAAACTCCTGCACAAATATCCATCCTGGATTTGCTTAAAGTTTCACCTACTCATCAGGAGATCCTCACCCAAACACTGCAAGAGGCTTGTGTTCCTAGCAACATAGATCCTACACAATTCCAAGCTATGGTAGCACAATTATCTTCCACATACCATCTCAACGTCACACAATCTGATTTTATGGTTCCCAATCCCAATCTTATCCATCCATTTAATATTGAAGCCATTGTCAAATGTGACAAAGTAAAGCGAGTTATGATTGATAATGTTTCTACCCTGAACCTTTGTAGATTTAATTTTGTTACTCATGGTGTACACTATTGCGGATATGCACAATCAATGCATCACCATCAAGGCATATAACAATGTTGAGAGAATCTCAATGGGGATGATCAACCTCCCTATTAAAGTGGGCCCAATCACACAAAGTGTGTTGTGCCATGTCATTGATCTTGACTTGCCATTTAACATACTTCTCAATCGCCCATGGATCCATGCCATGCAAATCATCCCTTCCACTTACCATCAGCACCTCAAATTTTCCTATCAAGGCTGCAAAATCATGATTTGCGGTGACGCTCGACCATTTGAGTACTAATGTTCTCTCGAGGCTTTCTTATCGTACTCGCACCATCTCCCATGTATCAACATTGGAACCTCTTAGGCCACCTCATCATCCTTGTTTGTTGACCTTAATTCTATACTCACCGCCACTAAATAGAAAACTTCCATTTCATCATCCTTCTCCCAACTCAAGATGAATGATGCTGGTTGTGACAAATACGCCTTGCAAGGAACCTTCATAGTGGGTGCTTTGCCTCTAGATCCCCACACTCTTTGGAAACCCACCAAGGAACAAAAAAAAGAAAGAACATGTGGTCAAAAGTGGGGCTCCACCACATTCCAATCTCACGGTGAACTCAATCATGATGTCATACAAGGACATATCAATTAGTGGCTCTTTAGAAATGTCTTTGTGGATAAGGATACCTGCCTTAATCACTTCAAAGAGAAATATCCCATAGCTCATAAATTGGCTACCAAGAAATGGGATTATCAAGGCAAAGGATTGGGACAAGAAGAACATAGAATCAGAAGACCTATTGATCCAGCTTCCAATATTCATTGTCAAGGGCTTGGTTTTGGACGTCCCTCACATGAAGCCTCAAATTCGATAGGCACTTCCAAAAAAAATGAAAATGTGCTGGTTGATATCAAAGACATTTCTAAGGAGGTTGTCAAATAAGCGTATGATGATATAGATAACTCATCAACCTTTGACACATCCACCCTCTTTGACACATCCATTCTCTTCATTGACCTTCCACTTCGCCACCCGAACTTATCGATTGGTGCCAAACTATTGAACACCTTGACACATTCCAAAATAATACAATGCTCCTTCAGTTCCTAGGGGCAATCGAGTGTGCACCATATTATCATCTAAAGAAGAATACATTATACAAGCTAGATCCTTAAGGCTACTTTGGGGAAGAGGGGATCCTTAACTACAAAAGTGAAAAATAATTAAACTTGATCAAGATTCTACTAGTGAAAACCTTTCCAAGGCACCTATAGACCATAAAATAGTAAAAACAAGGGGTGTATCTTCTAGTGAAAACCTCTTTGAGGCGTTAGAGGATGAGGATTCCCCTCTTCCCCTCATTGACACATATATTCTTGACAAATTGTCAATTCTAATAGACGAGACTAGAGAGATCAACTTAAGTATCGTAGACTATCCACATATCACTCATGTGGCTACCTCTCTATCAGAAAAAGAGTTCTAGGTTTTTCCCCAAATCATTCACAAGTGGCCTATCAACTTCACATGGTCCTATGAAGACATGACCAACCTTGACCCTAAACTAGTAGTGCATCATTTAGTTGTTGATCCAAATGCCAAACCTGTCAAACAAAAACTTTGGAAGATACATCCCTAGATTGCATTATTGGTCAAGGTAGAATTGGAAAAGTTATTAGAAGTCAAATTCATCAGACCCATTGATTACTCAGAGTAGATCTCCAATATGGTACTTGTTTCTAAACCCACTAAGGCCATCAAAATATGTACAAACTTCAGAGATCTCAACAAAGCATGGCCTAAAGATGAATTTCAACTTCCTAACATCGACATCCTCGTCAATTTAACAGTGGGACTTGAAATGGTTTCTCTCATGGATGGTTTTTCTGGGTATAACCAGATAAAGATTATAGAATAAAATCAACATAAAACAACATTCACCACTTCTTGGAGAAATTTTTGTTATCAAGTCATGTCATTTGGTCTCAAGAATGCAAGCGCTACCTACCAACGCGCCATGACAATGATTTTACATGACCTTATGCATAAGATATTGGAGGATTATGTAGATTACATATTGGGTAGATCTAAGACAAGAGCAGAGCATCCATCTATGCTTGAGCAAATCTTTGAACATCTAGCTAAGTATAAGTTGTGCCTGAACCCTAAAAAGTGTATATTTAGAGTTACATCAGGTAAGCTCATAGGATTCATTGTCTCTAGGCGTGGCATCAAAGTTGATCCCAAGAAGGTCAAATCAATCTTAGAAATGTCTTCCCCTAGAACACTAAGGATTTTTTGTAGTCTTCAAGTTACAATTTGTCAAACATTTCATCACTTAGCTTGCAGACAAATGTCAACCATTTACTCATCTTCTCATAAAGGGTGTAGAATTTAAGTGGGATGCTCAATGCCAACAAGCATTTGTCAAGATAAAGGAATATTTAGCCCATCCTCCAGTTGTAATGCCACCTACCTCAGGTCGACCATTGATCCTATATATCTTATTTACTCCAGTTGTAGTGGGGCACTCCTTGCCTGACATGATGACGAGGGAAAAGAATGAGCAATTGAATATATCAGTCGAACTTTAGTAGGATATGAGCTTAATCATACTCCTATGGAAAAAGCATGTCTAGTTGTTGTCTTTTGTTCACAAAAGCTCTGACACTACATGTTAAGTCATATCATCAAGCTCGTCTGTAAGATTTATCCCTTGAAGTACCTGTTATCAAAGACAACCCTTATCTGTCGCGTGGCTAAGTCATGTTGCTAAGTGAATTTGATAATAAGTATGTGGATAGGAAAGCTATCAGAGGATAGGTCATTGTAAACCAATTGGCTGAAACACCCTTAGTTTATAAACACCCTTAGTTGATACCCATCCATTAGAAACATAATTCCCAGATGAATATGTTTGCACAATAACAACACAACCCCCCTAGAAGCTCTATTTTGATGGTTCTTATACACAAAAAGGATCGGGGACAAGTTTCCTATTTGTTACTCCTCGAGTGGAACTTATTCCCAAGTCATTCAAATTGTCTTTTCCATGTACCAACAATATTGTTGAATATGAAGGGTTCATCACTAGTCTAAAGATAGTTATTCAATGGAACATCACAGATATCCTCATCTATGGAGACTCACAATTGGTCATTGGGTAGGTAAATGATGAGTACCAAACTAAAGATAATAAACTCCTTCCATACAAAAGAATGGTCGATGATCTCAAGAAAAAATTTCAAACCATCATATTTGATCAAATCTCTAGGGCACAAAACAAAGCAATTTATGCGATGACCATTATTGGTTCTCTTCTCTCCATCGAATCAAATAGCCCTAAATATTCTTAGTCGAGCACCTTCTCCATCCAACATTTAAGACATCACACGTAGAGATGGTGTGCAACATTATTGGACCCCAATCACCCTGGTACCATGACATTTACGCATATCTTAAAGATGAAACCCTTTCACCCAACATATCCTGAAATAAACGTCAAAATATCATTTGTCGTTGTGTCTGATTTACCCTTACAGAAGATAACCTATATTATTGTGACTACCATTACATCCTCGCTAGATGTTTAGATTTGAATGAAACTAATCTTGTGATGAAATAAGTGCACATCAAAACTTGTGGCGCTCATATGAGTGGATATGTTCTTACTAAACAGCTCTTATGGGTGGGATAATACTGGCCCACCATGGAACATGACTATTGTGAAATTGTCAAGAAGTGTGTGTTCTATCAATGGCACAAAGATTTGATCCACATTCCAATATAGGATTTGCAACCGATTACAATACCATGGCCTTTTTCTACATGGAGCCTCGACCTCATTAGTTAGATCCATCCTCCTTCCTCAGATGGACCCAAGTTTATTATTGCAACTACTAAATACTTCACCAAGTGGGTCGAAGCTATTCCTCACCCTTACCACTAGTGTCCAAATGTCCAAATTTATCCTATATCACATCTTTTGCTGCTATGGAGTCACCTCCATCATCATAAGTGACAAGGAGACCCCTTTTAATAACCAACATATGCGTGATCTTTGTTCCAAATTTCATAGCCAACATCGTTGGTCCACTCCATATTACCCCCAAGGTAACGGCTAGGCTGAGGCAACTAATAAAACTTTGCTACGTATCCTCAAGAAGGTTGTCAATGAAACTGGTCGTGATTAGCATCTCCATCTCAACCCCGCTCTTTGGGCTTGTCACACCAGCATACGAACTCCCACTAGAGCCACCCCATATTCCCTTGTTTATGGTGTAGAAGCGGTCCTACCAATTGAGGTTGATATGTCATCTTTGCACATATCCTTAGAGGAGATTGTTTCTAATTAATACTATAGGGTGGCAAGACTGGCTCAGTGGGATCTCCTTGACGAATAGTGTCAAAAAGCTTATGATCACCTGCAAATCTATCAAACTAAACTCAAAAGATAATATCAGAAGAACGATCACCCTTATGAGTTTGAAGTAGGTGATTTGATCCTCAGAGAAAATCCATGAAACCAACAAGACCGAGAGAAGAAAGGAAAATTTGAAGCCAGTTGGTTAGGCCCATATGTAGTAACAACAAAGTATGGTTTAGGGGTTGATCAATTATGTACTCAAGAAGAGAAGCCTCTCAATGATCCCCTCAACATCATGTATCTAAAGAAATTATATGCATAATCCATGGCATTTTATCTCATATTCCAAAATAAGAAAAATACAAAAAAAATTGAAAAATATCAAAAATACAACAAAAAAAAAGAAGCAAAAAATGACAAAAATAGTAAAGAAAAATAAAATTTCCCTATGGTGAAAACTACTTCCAGTGGCACCTTAGGAATGTATACATGATGAAAACCTAGAAATAGGCATCGTGTGTAAAGGGTAGTTTCATCATCCCTTGGTTCTTCGCATCTTCCTTTCACGACGCGGTATGTATCGCTACCTACCCTCATCTGCATCTCCTCTGCATCCACATTTTATAGTGCGGTATCTCACATTA
The DNA here is from genome assembly GCF_030272615.1 of Cryptomeria japonica. Classification (NCBI taxonomy): domain Eukaryota; kingdom Viridiplantae; phylum Streptophyta; class Pinopsida; order Cupressales; family Cupressaceae; genus Cryptomeria; species Cryptomeria japonica. The sequence goes on along the minus strand of NC_081411.1, from coordinate 614,356,802 downwards.
CCTACATTCTTTTGACCATGATTCATATCCTTATGTTCCACTTTGTGGATCTCCTATCTATAGCTACTTGTGCATAGTTTTGGCATCGAATCCTTTGTGCACAGTGTCTGTCATGTTCTATATACTCCCTTTATCTCCTTCTTGGTTGTCGTGTTGGATGTACATAGATGTACCTTGTATTAGGTGTTATTTTTACATAGCTATGTTAGTTGTGTATGTGAGATCGTATCCCATTAGTTGGTTCTTCAATAATTATCCTTAAGCGTCTTTGTCATCATGATCATATCGAGTCCCTTTTGTCGGTCAGTACCTTTTATCCCTCATCCCATCATCAGATTTCCTAGGATGCATCCTTCCTCTAGTCAGATAGTATCAAATCCTCATCTGTCAGTCATCCTTTTGGCAAAATATATCTGAGACACTTGTCTTGTCTTTGATTCTTTATGATCTTTATTTAAATTTTCGAGATCCTTTGTTTTGTTTCCTCTTGGTCGCCACAATCTTTTATATAATGGTGCGCTAGGAATAACAAAACCAAGGATGTGATCTTGTTGGTTTTTCATTTTTTTTTAGCATTTGTTTTCTTGATGTGTCCCTTGTTGTACCCTCATGAGATCTCAGCTATCTCATGTTACACTGGGGCATGTCTAATGCTTATGATTTTTCTAGCATTGTTTCCTGCAAAGTTCTCTATAACTCTATTCGGTGTTAGAAAGACCTTTTGTGTCTATTTGTTTGCATCAATCCATGCATTGGTTGTTAAATTCACCTTGGTTCATTGTACACTGGTGCATCACATCCAATGTTGAATCAAAATAAGTGCTCGCTACATTGGAAGCCCATTCCAAGGGTGCTCGTGCTCAATGATCTTTTCATCTGCATTTTTCGTTGCATTGCATTCACCTAATTATTTTCCTTTGTCAGCCGCAATTGGGAATGTGCACACATCCCTTGTTCTTCCATTTGTCTTGCTATCCTTGCCAAATATCCCTAGAGAATTCTACCTTTATCGTCATATTAGTCTTGCATTTGTTGCATTTGCAGCTCATTACATATTCACGTGCATCACATCCTACATCATAGCTAGGTTATTCTACAATACATATTCATCCATCCCACAAGCATCTCATATACATCCATACATCTCATAATTCATAATCATAGCAATGCACCATTCATATCATGTCCATACATCCATAATCTCATTATGCATACATCCATGTAATGCACATAATCATAAATAACATAGATAAGATCATAAGCATATATCACATAAATAGTTGCATCCACACATCCCATCCTGCATCACAAAATCCATCAGCACTTGTCATGCATCTCACATCATAATCACATCATATAGCATAATAATCATTCACACACATCACATCCTGCATCATATCATATGCATCCATGCATACATCATGATCCATACATGCATGCATCAAAAACATAAAAGTTTCATACACATGGGCTGACTGAATCTCCATCATATATATATATATATATATTTGTGTGTGTGTGTATCCGAATATCTGTAAAAAATATTTGTACAAGTGTATCAGTATATACATCATATGGTATATCAAATATGAAAGAATAATGTACATCTATGTATCATCGTGAATGAAAGAATGGAGTACACCACTCATGTTCAATAAAACTACATGGGGTGCAAAGAATCAATACAATATATGAATTAAATAATGTGTGTGGTACATCAAAAATAATCATAGCATCTACATCTAGCTATATCAAAATGCTCTGGGGAGACTAGATCGGTCCCTATCCTCAATCCTACTCATGGGATCCCTGTGCGGATCTTGATGTTGAGCCTATGATGTACCCACTGCCCTGCATATGGTTCCTCTTGCCTAATCCATCGATACTCTGATGGATCTCCTTGTACCCCCATTGGATCCTCCACTGTGAGAGGATTTGGCTTGTTTGGCTCTCAGAGGGGCTGTGTATGACTCTCTCTACTTAAGAGGGATGACTCTCTCATACGAGGCCCTGTACCATCCTGCTTGGTGTGACAATGTCTGAATCTCCTCAAGATGTCTTTCTATCATCTTGGCTAGGATTACCTCTCCTCCACCTCCACTGTTGGTTGTGTGTCGTGCATCGTCCCTCTCCCATTGCTATCAAGAGACCCTCTCCTCTATCCTCAGTCATGTGTGCTCCACAACATCCCTTGCAGCTAGGGTTAAATCCCTCTCCTGGACTAATTTGTCCATGTCACCCTATTTTTGTGCTCTCACCTGCTTTATTTCATCTCTCTCATGTCAAAGGTTGTCCTTCTCTATGATCACTATCCTTATCTGCTCCTCCACCCTAGCCACTACCTCTTGTAACAACTAAATTCATGATGCAAGATCTGGTGATGTCGACAACCCTCTCCTCTCTCCTCTCTCCTCTAATGTCGAGGTCACACTTGTGTCTGTGTGCCCTGCCTCTACCCCTATGCCTGTGCTGGTGTTGATGCTCACCCTCATACATGTCCATGGCTTAAGCATCCCCTCCTCTTGTCCCTACATCCCATCCTTCGTCGCTCTCTCCTGACCAATGTTGCTGATTATGATGGTATGCCATTGGCCCTCCTCAAAATTGTGGTTGTTGCTACCACTGCTCTCCCCTGAACTGGTTGATATGCATCAATTCTAACACCCATTTCCCATCTTGCCCTCCGTCATGTGCTCAAGGGTGCTAACCCTACTCTCCTGACCATTGATGGCATATGCTCTACCCATCATGCCATGTATGCATTTGTCACCCTAGGATCTGTAACACCTACTCAAGGATCCCATGTCATAGGAGCAAGCCATGTCCACTAATCTATCAACGCTCACCTATCTCCCAAAAGTGGCCCAAACTTTGCAACTTGCTCTTTAGTAATATGTCTGAATTTGTGTGGAGCCTTTGGTAGGTCCCGTACAAAGCTAAACTAATGCTAAACCCTATCCGTTCTATACCTCTTGATGATGTACTCCCATTGGACAATAATGTACATCAATATAATCACATAAGGGATGTGCCAAGGGTCCTCTGGCTAGCTTGTCATACCCATGTATGGGCGCCATGTAATTTGTGATGTGTCCAGTCTGTCAAAAATGACCCGCTAGTGATCCACATCCTATGTCTCCTCAAAGTGTAATCCATCTCTATAGCTATATACAAAGGGTAAATATGTCGCCCTATCTGATATGCCTATTGGGTGAGTAACTATAATATGCTCCCAAGCCCATACCTGTAGTAGAGTCACATATCCAAAATTGTGGCTCCTATGATAATATATGTCATGAAGCTCTCTATACAGCTCCGCCAAAACTAGGGTGCCCTAGGCCATAGGATGACCTCCATCCACTGCATCGATGAAAAACTATATTATGCCCAACAAAACTAATTGGTTGCCTCTATTTGGCAAAATGAAGGTGTTCACCAGTGCACACACAAAAAAGTAGATCCACTTGTTAGGTGGCGCCTGCCTTAGTCCCTGCTCAAGAGATAGTTGCCCATGTCGCAGCTCTACACTTGCTCCAACTAGTCTCTAGACCAGATCATCTGGTGGTGCCTGCTCTACGATCACCCATACCCCTCTGATCGACAACCTCAAAATCCGGTACACATCCTCACCGGTCACCGTCATCTCTCTTGTTGGTAGATGGAAAGTGGCTATGTCACTCCTCCACCTCTCCAGCAATCTCAACATGGCCATATGAGACATAATATGGGGCATTTGTGCTATGTACCCTAGTCCAATAACATCAATCTATGCCCACTCTAGAGGTCTGAAATGATCCGCAACACGCAACATCAATGATCGCCTCTCTCGGATAAATAGGATGTCCACAATCCACTGCAATCAAACAAATCAGCATGTCAAATCATCTTTCCCTATCTATTCATTTTCTTCTTGGTTCCTTGGCCCCTACTTTTTTTCCTTTTTCCCTCAATCCCACCATTCTTGGCAGTCTTTCCTTTCCCTAACTGCGGGAACACATTCTTGCTATCCTACCCAATGTTGTTGCTAGGGATGGAATGCTATCCCTATTTTCTTCCCCTTTTCCTTCTTTCATGAAGTGTGGTGTAATACCCCTATAACCCTCACATGATAAGGTAGGTATTATGATACTGAACCTACTCTTAATGTAGATAAAGCAAGTAATGAAATGAGAATCAATTTAGATTAGATACAAAGGGGTGATATCACATCATTGAAGAGTGTCTGTGATGTTAAAATCCCCTTCCAATGAGTTTAATATATGGTTGCTTATATGTATATGACGGTGCTTAAGTTTAATGTGTTCATATCCTGATTGTGCTAATTAGGAGGTGGCCCATTATGATACTATTTTAAATTGTTATAATGAGTAGTTGATAAGTGGATTTTCTAATCATGTTTTCTTTGTGATCTTTTTTGGGAAATGAACTATGTTCTAGGGTAACCCCTTTTATGTTTGTTCTTGACTATGATCTTCTGGACTCGTGTTGGCTTTAGTTGCATATTGTTTATTAGGGTAGGCATACTCAGTTGGTTTATAGAAAGGTTGTGCGTGTATAATGGATTTATGTTTCTAGGACCGATTGGTGATATTAGGTTTATGGTTATAATTATGTTTTCCTAGTTATTTTTATATGTCAAGGGTATAACAATGAAATATTAGGGTATAATGTTTATTGTAACCTGATGATTAGATGTGAGATGAATTATTATGGTTATGATGTTTTATATTCATGAGGACTTATGATGATATTAGGATTTTATGCTATAATCCCTAATGTCTATATGTTAGATGATGTTTTATGTCTATGTTGGTTTATTATTTACTAACATATGTTCAGATGATTATATTTGAGGAATGTTTATTGTTACTAATCCTATTTGTTAGATGCATACATGGAATGTGTATGTGTGTAGGTTTTTGTGTTCTGTTTGATGCAGGTACTAGGCATCGACTCCAACTGGCTTCATAGGTCTGAGCATGCCTAACAATCCCCGATGATGGTAATGGAGATAGCATATAGGCCCCAAGTTGACTTAGCCCTAACCATTGTCTCATACTAGGACAATTATCTTTCGGCATGTGTTTACCCATTCCAATTGCTACATAGGCAATATTTGATTTCCCTTCATCAGTGGTTATGAGTATGAGATGGTGTTTAAGTGATTTATGTGGTGGTGAATATTTATGTTCTATAGTTATGTTATTATTAGTAATTCTAATGTTATGTGATTATTATCCTTTTTAAGTAATCATTTTTCATGTGGATTATGTTTAAGATATTTAATGTGTTTTGTGCTTTAATTACTAATCTTATGTTATGGTATGTTATCACGAGTTTATTTATCTCCTATGTTTTATTTATTCCCTATGTTGCAATCACCCCTTTATGATTTATTCCTTATGTTTATTTAATTTCTCGTGTTGAGAATAAAATCAATTATTGTTGAGAATTGAAGGGTTTCCATTTTATTATCTCCTTTATTGTGACTTTTGGTTTTCAAAAGGGAAGTTATGAGTCTTTTTATTATTTTATTTTTAGTTTGGAGGGGATTCTTGATGGGGAGTTATTGCTGAAAATTTTGGGGAAGGAATTGGCTTACATGGAGAAGGATTGTGGGGAAGATTGAATTATGTTTTCAAATTTCTATTTGTGTGAAACTGTTGAAGAGATTTTGGAGGATTGAGTTGAAGATTTCTTTGGTTATTTGCTAGAGTTTTTGTGGCTGATTTTGGTTTGTTGTTGATTGGAATTATTGGGGATTTTGGAGAAGATTGGTGGGACAAATCTTGATCAAATTGTTTAGAGATTTTGAAATCCGATTTGTATAGAATTTTGGAATAGATTTGGTTTTGATTGCGAGAGTTTTGTTCATGGATTCTTGTGGATTTTTCTGATGTTAGAGTGGATTTTGGGCTGGAGATTTAATTTCAGTTTTCTTTTCCTTCTTTTTCTTTCATTGTTCTTCAAAATCGAGGTAAGCTTTCTTCGTCCCGCTTTTGTTTTTCTTCGTGTTGTATTCAAGCATAGTGTGTAGATTTCTTGTTGTATGTTTTAGAATTATGTTATTTTTTTTATGGTTGTAATTATATTTATATGTTATTATTTCCATTTGTAATTCAAATAGAATCGGTTTGTGGTGTTTAGGGTGAATCAGGTAGTGTAGTTGAATCACGGTTTTCTAGGTTTGGTAGAGATTTTGGAAACAAAAGATATTTAATTTGTTGTTATGGTTAATTAGGTCTCATACCTGATATTTTCTTGTTGTATATCAAAAATTACATTCCCATGGTATTCTATAAGTTTACATTCAATTTGGTGTTTCCTTGTGCAAGACTAATTGTCTAGTTTTGAAGTTTTCTGTGGTTTTGGCAAGTTTATTTGTGAATCCATTTTTAGATTTGAAATAAGTCATTAATATAATGGTGAGGGAAGAGTAGGATCAGAAAAAAATCCTTAATATTCTATTAGGGACATTTTAGTTTGTGATTGATCTTGTTGTTAGTTCGGTAGCATCCTAGTTAGTTACAAGAGACTTGTAATTGGATTGTCATCTATTGTCTCAGTTTTGGGGGTCTTTTGGATCTGATTTATGTTGGATTCATGATTGCACATGATTGTTTATGATTGATTTTTTGGATGATCAGTTTTTGTTCTTATGGAAGGATGTATATGATTGGAAGGATAAGATGGTTCTCAGTATGATTTTGATTCAGTATTAGACTTTGGATACATGGATATTCTAGTTGGCATTTTGGATTTGTAGATGGTTATTCCTCCCTTGTTATGTGTTACTTGTTAGCTTGTCTAAGTGCAAGTTAGGGGTAGTGGCTCTCAATGGGGGCCAGGGCCCAATGTGGTTGCCCGGGTAACTCATTGAGAGTTTGGTAATCAAGTGATAACACTAAATAAAATTAATTCAGGAGGGAGGGTAGTTTTTCACACTAAAAAGATAATTATGTTTTAGTTCCCCACTCATGGCCTCATGTGCTCGTATATACAAAGGATGAGATCTCATGGCCTAGAGTGCTTGTATAGACTCGTATGAGATTGCAAAGGCTTGAATGACATGATCAAACTTCCTTGTCTTCACAAAAGGATTTGTTTGGTTTTGCATGAGTCATCAATGGGATTGGGGTATAGAGTTCATAGAGGGGTCATACTTCCAGGGTAACTCATGTGAGGCTATACGATGAAACTCCTCTCTAATTATACCTTAGAACCTTAGTCTTGTGAAGCCTCTGGTAGTTCTTCTGGCGATCCTTTGTGGTAACTCTCTTGATGTGTTTGTATGTGGAAGTGGTCCTTTGGGTATCCTTCCATGTTGGTATTGTTGGCCTATTTTACTTGTGTTGTGTGGAGCCTTGTGTCTATCTCCTAGCATGGGGGCTCGGCCTTCGGGTTTGTTCATGAGCATCGATGGATCTTGTATCTTCTTTTCTATTTCCCTCATTTCTTTTTGCAGATAATTCAATGATTTTTAGTAGATGTTTTTTATTACAGTAAAAATAGGTTTTGAAGGGACCCGAAACCCTTTAACAACTGGTCTTAAACCATGATTAAAATCAAACAATCAGAAAAGCTGCCCAAAATATGACCATAAAATCGGCAGCCAAAAGACAACAAAAGAGACTAAACCAGATTCTTCAGGGTGTCTGCAACCTCTACCTCAAGCTGAATCATATTCAATGCCACCTTCTTAAGGTCTTGAAGGTCAATGGGAGTTATTTCCTCTTCCGTGAATCTCATCATACTTAAACAAAGCTATGACATCTTTATCTAGCTTATCATCGAGATTCCACATCATCCTTTCTCTAGCCACAAACCCTTTATTGGCAAAAAATTCTACCGCCATGTTAGTTTCATGATAGGCATGGGAAAGCACACAATTTTTAAAAGTTCCAATAATTTCCTTAGATAAATAAATTCATCCCTTTATAGTACAAAGAGGCTTATAGTTGCCTTTGAGACATTGGATAATATTATTTGAGTATCCTTCAAGCCAAACACAATTACATTTTAGAAGATGTTATGTATATTAGATATCATTGTATATGCAACACTAACATTGTGTATTAGATACTCCTTGTGAAGATTGATGTAATAATAGTTAATGTACTAGAAATATTATGTAACCTTGAATGATGTTTAAGTAGTGCAATGTTGGTATCGACTACTCTCTCATAAATGAATGATTGTACATATTCTATGCTTAAGGTTGTCATAGGAACACTCTATTTGTTATTTTAAAATGAGCCTCATATTAGACGTGAATGTGTTCCTGCTTTGCATAATGTTATCATTAATTTAATATAGTTTAATAATCTTAATCATTATTTAGAGCATTGTTTAGGTAGCTATGTTAATGGTGTAGGAGCACCCTTCCAAGCTCTCCCTCCTTCTTGTTTTGTTGGTATTATGCTTCTTATGAAGCCATTGTATATAAATAATGAGCCAAGTGCTCATAGGTCCTAGTTAGGGTCCTAGAGGAGATCTTAGGGGTCATAAGTCAAGATTGAGAGTTTCTTGAAAATGGAGGGTATGTGTATCTTTGTGGTGTTTAGGGTTCCTTCATAACATGGTGGTGTCCTTAGGTTGGCCCAATGTGGGTTTAGGAGTCATGAAAAGCAACATTGAGAAAGTTGCTCAAAAGTTGCAAAAGTTGCATGACAACTTTCTTGACTTTTCCACCAGGAGGTCAAAATCCTTAGTTTGGCATGGACAACCCTAATATGGGCAAACAGATCGAGGCAAGGGTGATATAAGTATTTGCAAACCCTAAGTTAATGGGTTGGATGTCAGAGATTGTACGTCCCAAGCAAGAAAAGCTTGACTGTGACTATTTGCTGGTTACCAGTCAGTTTGAATGAAGTTACCGAGCAAGTTAATGGATTGATTTGCATGCCAAACTGTGTGAAATGTCTTCTATGGTGTAAATATCTTCATTGTGAGCAATTAGATTAGGTTTTTATTTGCAAGTTGAGTGTGTTTGTAAATAGTTTGTAAACTATTTTTTCTCTATCCAGTTTTAGACTGGTTTGGGCAAATGAAGTCATAACTCCATTCCCCATTGTGGAATCACCATGAAACCATGGGGAATGGAAGTGAAGACCCTGTACTATAGTCCCATGCAAGCAGGGCCCTTGAAAATGCAAGGAGACCAAACAAAGACCCACCCCTAGGCGAGACTGGACAGTGCCTGGCAAGGAGAGGTTAAGTTGCAGAGGTCTTGAAGAGCAAGGTTGGTCAGAGGAGAGTGCACCCTTTGGAGGAGGTGCAGAGGAGTGAGTGAAGCATCATTGAGGTGAAGGAGGAGCCTCCACCAATCCAAATAAGGTGGCTAAAACTCAAAACACTCACTGTGACCCAGGCAGACCCTAAAAACCCTCACAAAAACCCTTGAAAACCTTAAAATCCACCTAGGACAGTGTACGGACACTTGGAAACCTAAAACCTAGAAAATCCTTGAGTCCTTGCCAAATGAATGGCAATCCATTTTGGGAGTTGGGGTTGTTTGTGCATCATTTGTGAGAGGGAGCCCTAAAGGTCTGGGTAGGAGGCCTAATTGGTCCTAACCCTTGTAGCCCTATTTTGTAGGCAAAACACAAAATAGTGAAATTGGTAAGGGGTTGAAGGCTTGAAACCTCTTGGGGGCACATGAATAGGTGGAAAGACCATGAATTAGACCTGATATAACCTTTCTAAGACCTTGGAAGGTGTGGAACAAGCTTAGCCCTTATTAGCCATAGTAAGGGGTTTTGTGTCTCATGAGTAGGTGAGACCTTAGGAGCAGCATTGCAACTCATTGGTGGGTGGATTGGGCAAGGTCAGGGGATTCCTTAAGCAAAGGAAGTCCTAAAGACCCTAGGGTGTGTAGAGAACACCAGGTGATCCAAGGAAAGGATCCAGGAGCATAGACTAGGCTAGCCTATCCCAAACCCCATCCCATCAGATTGGTATCAAAGCGAGTTTAAGATTTGTTGGACTGTGTATGTCTCTATATACTGGTGAATCAGTAGGGGAGAGTAGAATGGTCACTAATGCAGAGCTGGCTAGAGAAGTAGAAGAGCAGAAGGAGAAAAATAGACTCCTTGAAGAAGCTATGAGTGAGATAAGGGATAAACTGCAGGAAGTGGTGGATCAGAGGACATAAGGACCTTGGGATGGAGACACCAAGGGTAAAGGCAAGAAAACTATAGACATGGATGGCATTATACCTGAACCAGATCCCTTATTCAATGAAGAACCATTTGTAAAAGCTATTAAAGCTTTGAACACCAAAGATTTTGAAGGATTGCCATATTTCAGTGGAAGAATGGACATTGACACTGTCATGGAATGGATTGAGGGCATGGAAAACCACTTTGAGTGTGAGGGAGTGACAGAGGCTCAGAAGGTTAAAGTTGCCAAATCAAGATTAAGAGGAGCAGCTTTGACATGGTGGAAGTACCTACAAGAAGAGAGAGTTAGTATGGGGAAGCTACCTATTGCCAATTGGAAGGCCATGGTTAGTAAGATCAAGGAGAACTACTTACCAGAGGATTATGAAGTCCAACTTCATAAGAAGAGACAGGGTTTGAAGCAAAAAGATCTTGATGTAACCTCCTACACCGAAGAATTTCAAAAGCTATGTCTTAGATCCAAAGTTCAAGAAGATGAATCTATTAAGGTGGCTAGGTATCTAAGCGGCCTAAAGTGGAACATTCAAGAGGAGATAAGCCTATGGACTCCTACTACTATTCAAAAATGTCATCAGCTTGCTGTCAAGGTAGAAGAGAGGAACAAAAGGAAAGGAGACTCCAATAATAGGGGTAGAGGCAGAGGTATAGATTAAGTGAATCACCGAGGTGGTTACCAAAGCAAGTCAAATGAGCAGGGGAATCAAGGAGAAGCCAAGTTGACTGAACATGGCAGTGAAACCAATCTTAGAGGAGGACATTCTAGAGGAAGAGGTGCACAAGGTGGTCCAAATAGGGGTAGAGGTACCGGCAGAGGTAACTCCTACTTTGCAACTATGAAGTGTTACAATTGTGGACAATTGGGACACCCGGCATATAGATGCCCTGACAAGCCTACATCATCAAATAGTGGAAAGAGGACTGCTTATGCACATGAAGACTCTTCAAGCAGCAAGACACCTGAGGTGGACCATATTGAATCAGAGATTGGAGAAAATCTGATGAACAGGGTCTTGATAAGACAACCAGAGAAGAATGAACCTAAGCATAGGAGAGCATTGTTTAGGGTGAGATGCAAGATATGATATTGTCAGTTAGTGTGGGGTATCCTTGTGAGTTTCAACTTCCTAACTGCCTCTTCTAAATCAATGAATAGACTTGGGTAGAGTTTTCTATTGGAGGATACAAGGATAATATCCTTTGTGATGTGTTACCTATGGATGCATGCCACTTGTTACTAGGAAGACCCTGGCAATTTGATAGGAAGGTGATCTATGATGGAGAGGAGAACTCCATTTCCTTTAAGAAGGACAGCAAGACCTTCAAAATTTAGTCCTTGACAGAGAATGAAGAAGGAACTTCAAAGACACCTAGTGTCTTAATGGCTACTGGTAAAGAGTTTTTAAACTTGCTACATGAGGAAGAGATAGTGAAGTGTGCCATCTTTGTGAAGCCAAAGGAGGAAGAAAACAAGTTGCAGGAATAAGTACCCAAGGAGGTAAAGCAAATGTTGTAAGAGCATAAGGATATAGTGAGTGATGGAGAACCTGCAACACTCCCACCTAGAAGGTCTATAAGCCATCAAATAGACTTTGTTCCTGGTGCATCCTTACCTAACAAGGCTGCATATAAGCTCACACCTGATCAGAACAAGGAGGTAGCAAGGCAAGTGCAGGAGTTATTGGAACAAGGACTATTAAAAAGAGCATCAGCCCATGTGTAGTCTTGATAGTGCTAGCATCAAAGAAGGGAGGCAAATGGAGACTTTTCACTGACTCAAGAGCAATCAATAGGATCACCATAAGGTATAGGTTTCCTATTCCTAGAATAGAGGATCTAATGGACTGTTTAGGAGGGGCTATGTATTTTACCAAGCTAGACCTTAAAAGTGGTTATCACCAGATAAGAATTAAGGAGGGTGATGAGTGGAAGACTACTTTCAAAACCACAGAGGGATTGTATGAATGGCTTGTGATGCCATTTGGACTCACCAATGCTCCAAGCACCTTCATGAGGTTGATGAATGAGGTGTTGAAGGATTTCACAGGTAGATTTGTGGTGGTGTACCTAGATGGCATTCTCATCTATAGTAGAACCAAAGAGGAGCACCTTGAGCATTTGAGGTTAGTCTTAGAGAGGTTGCATGAGGAGAAGTTATCCATCAACCTAGAGAAGTGTGACTTCTTGAAACAAGAGTTGGTCTACTTAGGATTTGTGGTGTCTAAGGGAAGCTTGAAGATGGATCCAAGCAAAGTGGAGGCAATCCTGAATTGGCCTGAACCTAAAACAAGGACTGAAGTTAGGAGTTTTCATGGGTGAGCTCAATTCTATAGGGAGTTTGTGAGGAACTTCAGTGGTATATGTGCACCAGTCCTTGACACCATTAAGGGAGGCCTTAAAACTAAGTTTAAATGGATTGAGCAGGTTGACAAAGCATTTCAAAAGTTGAAGCAAGAAGTAGCCACAAAACCTATCCTACTCCTACCTATGTTTGATAAGCTATTCACATTGGAGTGTGATGCAAGTGGAGTTGCAGTAGGTGGTGTATTGAGTCAAGAGGGAAGACTTGTGGCATTTTTCAGTGAGAAGCTTAATGAAGCAAAGAAGAAGTACCCAACCTATGACCTAGAGTTGTATGCATTAGTGCAATCTCTAAAGAAATGGAGGCATTACCTACTCCCAAAAGAATTTGTGGTGTTCACAGACAACCAAGCATTGAGTTACATCAACACTCAAGAGAAGCTTAGCAATAGACATCCAAAATGGATGGAATACCTCCAATCCTTTACCTTCACCATCAAGCATAAGATGGGGCAGCTTAATAAGGTGGCAAATGCATTAAGCAGGAAGTTGTTGACTGTTTAAGAACTACAGTTGCAGAGCATAGGAATAGAAGGTTTCAAAGACCGCTATGAAGGATATGAAGACTTCTCATCAGCTTACAAGGTTTTCAAGGAGTTTGAGAACCATTTCCATGGTGAGTATGCATATTACACTCTCCAAAATGGTCTCTTGTTCAAAGGTAACCAGTTGTGTGTACCAAGGGGATCCATGAGGGAGAACCTCATCCAAGAGAAACATAATGGCAGCTTCAGTGGACACTTTGGAGTCAACAAAACCTTGGATTTAGTACAGAGGTGCTACTATTGGCCGAAGTTGCCAAGAGATGTGAAAAGATATGTAGAGCAATGTGGTGTATGCCAAAGAGCAAAAGGAGGATCAAGCAATGCTGGTCTATATTAACCATTACCGGTCCCAAATAGACCTTGGGAATGTATAAGCATGGACTTTGTAGTAGGGCTTCCCAAGACAAAAATAGGTATGGACAACATCTATGTGGTAGTAGATAGATTTTCCAAGATGAGTCATTTCATTCCATGTAAGACTACACATGATGCTAGCTATGTTGCACATCTCTTCTTCAAAGAGATTGTTAGGATTCATGGACTCCCTTTAAGCATTGTTTCAGACAGGGACAGCAAGTTCATGGGTCATTTTTGGCAAACATTATGGAGGAGACTAGGAACTAACTTGTCATTTAGCTCAGCTTACCATCCCCAAACAGATGGTCAAACTGAAGTCATCAATAGAGTGTTAGGCAATTTGTTGAGGTGTCTAACTAAGGAGTATGGATAGACATGGGACCTTATCATTCCTCAAGCAGAGTATGCATATAATGACAGTGTGAATAGGACCACTGGTAGAAGTCTGAGGTTGTCTATGGTAGACATCCAAGAGGAGTATGTGAGTTCAGAGACCTTAGTACTTTGGAGATGAAGAGTGGGAAAGCATAGGAATTCACTCAAACCATCAAGGAATTCCAAGAGCAAGTTAAGAAGGCCATCCTTGAATCCACTCAAAAACTAAAAGCCAAAATGGATGAGAAAAGGAGAGAGGTTCAGTTCAAGGTGGGTGACTATGTGATGGTCCATTTGAGCAAAGCTAGGATGCAAAGCGGTAAGCCTACCAAACTACAAATGAAGAGGGTAGGACCTTGTCAAATTCTAGCAAAATATGGTGAGAACACCTATAAGGTTGATTTACCTTTAGACTTAGCCATTTCACCAGTCTTCAATGTTGTTGATCTGGTCATGTACAAGGGTGAGGTAGCAGGGCACACTGAGAACCAAGCCAAGGTACTACAAGACTTGGATGTGAATACCTTACCTCAAGTGAAGAGGCCTATAGCAGAGGATATTTTGGAGTCAAGAGTGAAGAAGTCCACCAGACACCAGGTCTACATGGAGCACTTAGTGAAATGGGCAGATCAACGAGTATCTGAAGCTACTCGGGTGGAGCAGAGCAAGTTCAAGACACTTGGAATAAACTTGGCTCTCATCTCTTCTTCTACTTCTTAGTTGTGTGCAGAGGGGGAGTATGGTGCAGGAGCACCCTTCCAAGCTCTCCCTCCTTCTTGTTTTGTTGGTATTATGCTTCTTATGAAGCCATTGTATATAAATAATGAGCCAAGTGCTCATAGGTCCTAGTTAGGGTCCTAGAGGAGATCTTAGGGGTCATAAGTCAAGATTGAGATTTTCTTGAAAATGGAGGGTATGTGTGTCTTTGTGGTGTTTAGGGGTCCTTCATAACATGGTGGTGTCCTTAGGTTGGCCCAATGTGGGTTTAGGAGTCATGAAAAGCAACATTGAGAAAGTTGCTCAAAAGTTGCAAAAGTTGCATGACAACTTTCTTGACTTTTCCACCAGGAGGTCAAAATCCTTAGTTTGGCATGGACAACCCTAATATGGGCACATAGATCGAGGCAAGGGTGATATAAGTATTTTCAAACCCTAATTTAATGGGTTGGATGTCAGAGATTGTACTGCCCAAGAAAGAAAAGCTTGACTGTGACTGTTTGTTGGTTACCAGTCAGTTTGAATGAAGTTACCGAGCAAGTTAATGGATTGATTTGTGTGCCAAACTGTGTGAAATGTCTTCTATGGTGTAAATATCTTAATTGTGAGCAATTAGATTAGGTTTTTATTTGTAGGTTGAAAGTGTTTGTAAATAGTTTGTAAATTGTTTTTTCTCTGTCCAGTTTTAGACTGGTTTGGGCAAATGAAGTCATAACTCCATTCCCCATTGTGGAATCACCATGAAACCATGGGGAATGGAAGTGAAGACCCTGTACTATAGTCCCATGCAAGCAAGGCCCTTGAAAATGCAAGGAGGCCAAACAAAGACCCACCCCTAGGTGAGACTGGACAGTGCCCGGCTAGGAGAGGTCAAGTTGTAGAGGTCTTGAAGAGCAAGGTTGGTCAGAGGAGAGTGCACCCTTTGGAGGAGGTGCAGAGGAGTGAGTGAAGCATCATTGGGGTGAAGGAGGAGCCTCCACCAATCTAAAAAAGGTGGCTAAAACTCAAAACACTCACTGTGACCTAGGCAGACCCTAAAAACCCTCACAAAAACCCTTGAAAACCTTAAAATCCACCTAGGACAGTGTATGGACACTTGGAGGCCTAAAACATAGAAAATCCTTGAGTCCTTGCAAAATGAATGGCAATCCATTTTGGGAGTTGGGGTTGTTTGTGCATCATTTGTGAGAGGGAGCCCTAAAGGTCCGGGTAGGAGGCCTAATTGGTCCTAACCCTTGTAGCCCTATTTTGTAGGCAAAACACAAAATAGTGAAATCGGTAAGGGGTTGAAGGCTTGAAACCTCTTGGGGGCACATGAATGGGTGGAAAGAACATTAATTAGACCTGATATAACCTTTCTAAGACCTTGGAAGGTGTGGAACAAGCTTAGCCCTTATTAGCCATAGTAAGGGGTTTTGAGTCTCGTGAGTAGGTGAGACCTTAGGAGCAGCATTGCAACTCATTGGTGGGTGGATTGGGCAAGGTCAAGGGATTCCTTAAGCAAAGGAAGTCCTAGAGACCCTAGGGTGTGTAGAGAACACCAGGTGATCCAAGGAAAGGATCCAGGAGCATAGACTAGGCTAGTCTATCCCAAACTCCATCCCATCAGTTAAGGAACCCACAGGAGGACTTTTGTTGTGTGTTAGGATATCTTCTACATGTGCATAGGTTATATTTACTTTTAGTATGAGTTATTATGTAAGGCGAAATGATTTAAAAAAAAAATTCCTACAATTATTTAGTTAGTTGTTGTTCTCTTTTGGGGTACCTTAGCAGGGCATTGCACGTGGGAATGTATTATTGTTGTCCTAACCTGTGCATCCACTGTTGTGGGAACGCATTCTCGACCCCCCCTTTTCTATCCCATTCCTTCCCATTCCTACTCCCCTTTGCGAGTGGCAAAAATGCATTCACACTACTTGTACACGCATTCTCATGGTTCACAAACAAATGGGAATATTTTTTTTCCTACTTCTAAGCATAATAAATGCATAAAATTCAAATGCAAGGTCTCAATTTTTGGAGCATACCTAGCGATTGGGTCATCGGAATCACTCAATGCTTGCCACCATGTCTGCACGATGCCTTAGAGTCTCCCTAGACACCATCTCATCCTCTGCTCTCAATGCTCTAGAATGCACTAAGCAAATGCAAAGGGCTCTCAAATCTCTCTAATTTATCTCTCGTGCAGAGTAATAGTCAACAATTTATTTCAAATTTACTCATATAGGGCCTTCTAAAGCCCTATTTTTCACTATCCCTTCTCCTCATTTCTTCCTATGGTCTCTATTTTGAGTGTTGTTTCCACCTGCTAGTCGCATTTCTCACCACCTTCCTTTTCATCTGCTAGGGTAACCTTACTATCAAGACGCCACCCAGGCCCCCTTTTCGAATGCACCCTCTTTAGGGGGCATCTCTGACCCATCCTTCCTCCATCAGGTTGGCTTGGGGCATATTTCTCACTCCCTTTTCTTCAAGTCATTGGTGTCTTATTGTCTTTGCACCGACACTATTCTAGCGCCACTACAACGAAGAGCAAAATGTAGACACCTAAATTTGATTAATTTATTTAATTGAATTTAGCTATCTTGAATGCTTTTAAATTAAATAATTACACATTATTTAATTGATTAGTGTTCCCCCTTCTAGCTAATTAATTTTATTAATTATTGATGCTCTCCAAAATGGACAAGGTTAATCAATGATAACAACACACAAGACACAAGAAAATCGTTAGTGTTAGTCAATAAAAAACTAATCTAAACAGGCATATCAAAAGAGACACTAAAATCATGCTAATATATCTAACAAATGAAACGAAGATAATGAGGCATCTCCAAATACCTCTTAGCATGATCTTAGCTCCTTCTCCCTTGTTCCTCTCCTCTCCAAGTTCCAAAATAGTGTAGCTCTCAGCAGCTTTTTGCACTATGGATGCTTATGGAGGATTGAGATTGAAATATTGCTCTAAATGTAAATAAATAAACTAATATTAAGCTATTGATACTAAAATGATTTGTTTTAACCAAAATGACAATATATGAGTTTGCTATGCTAAATGCTCTCTCAAAATGCCTATAAGTTAAATGCATACAAGTTTTCAGGATCTGGATTATGAAGAAATAGGCTCTATTTATAGGGAAAATGGAGCAATGGATGGTTCAGATTGAGCAATCTCAACAAAGGTCGGGATTGAATGATTTCAAATCCATGTGAGGGCTTTCAACCCAATCCCAGGATGACAAGTGTCAATGTGAGATAGGTTGAGAGGGGAGAGAATAAACATTAAATGCTTGACATGACCTTGGGAGTTAAAGTCAAGGTTAGTTGAATGAATAAATTCTTTATTCAAAGAATAAAACTTTTATCCAATGAATAAACTCTTGTGCAAATGTGAAATGGATAAATATGGTCAAAACAATAAATGTTTGGGGGGACAAGTTTGAAATAACCATAAATGGTTATGTAAGAGCCATAAATGGTCATGTAAGAGCCATTAGTGGTCTTGGAAGACTTTGGGGGTTAATTTGTTGAACACACAAAACATTAAATGTTTTTCAAAGTGACTTCATTTTGCTTAGGAATGTGACAATAATTAGGGGATGGATTAGGCTAATTAGGAAGGGGTTAGAAGAATCTAGAAGGGGATTAGATTTTGCAAGTGGATTTGGTGGGTGAGGGAAAATAGGATTTTATTAAAATAAAAATTCATCTATTTTAATAAATGTGTGCAAGTTGCATTTGTAGGAAAATGCAAGTGAGGGGGAGGATAATGATTTAAATAAATATTTAATTTAATTTATTTAAAAGAGGAAAAGGGGATTTTTAATTAAATAAATAGATTTTATTCATTTAATTGATTGTGAATTTGGTTTAATGAATTAATTAAAATAAATTGAATAATTTATTTAATTAACAGGAAAATGTTTTGGGGATAAATTAATTAAATATTTATTTAATTAAGCTGGACAGATTTGTGTGACTACATTTGCCCCTCTTTGAGACGGTGCAGTTTATCGCGTCGTTTCAAAGAAAGAAAAACTGGTGTGAAGAAATGCCCCATAAAATATAAATTTAATGGGTGGTATGCCCTCTCGAGAGATGGGCCGAATTTTTTTGAAAAATCGGGCGATCTCTTGAAAAAGAATGAAAATTGGCAGGGTGTTAGAAGAGAAGAAGTTAGCCATACGGGTGAAAAATAGAAGAAAACGGGGGCAAAATGGAGAAATGGGGGGCTCGGGAAGTTCACGGAGACCACAGCAGTGAGCGGGTGGAAGTTACGGTGACAACGAAGGGTATAAATGGGGTGAAAGGGATGAAAACAGGATCATTTGTGACCGCGACCAGTGTGAAACCAAAGCTCTGATAGTGACCTTTTGGAGGAGCGAGCAGCAGTCAAGATGCCGATACCGATTGCAGAGCACAGATTTGAGCAAGTCCGACGGTTCCAGCGCCCAGACGACTACGGACCAGCGGTACGCAAATTCAAAATTTTAATTTTTATGCATTTTTGATACATTTTTAGCTGAGTCCAAGTCAAGTCGGAGCAAGAGCACTGGAACTATGGTTTTGGCGCTTTTGCTCCATGAATTAGCGCTACTGTGCTGCAATGGCACTATTGGCCAGTTGTTTGAGCGCTTTTGTTTTGTTTTAGTGCTATTGTATGCATGTTTAGGCACTATTGATTAATAAACGCTATTGAGGGCTTGTTTGAGCGCTATTGATCTTTATTAGCGCTACTGTGTAGTTGTTTTAGCGCATTTGCAGTTTGAGCATTATTGAATAGTTGATTGAGCGCTTGTGTTAAGGTTGTAGCGCTATTGTTAGGAAACTAGCGCTTTTGCTGGTAAAATAACGCTTTTGCTTTAGGATCAAGAGATGCCTAGTTTGGATGAAGAAAATCATCCGATGCCAATGATGGATGGATGGCGATGTGAAGTGGGAGTTGTTTTGAACCATAGCAGCCTAATGAGAGTTAGGTCATTTGTAGGATAAATGCCTGTTGAAGTCTAGGTGGCAATGATTGCTTACCTGTTGAGACCCGAAGATACTTGATCAAAGTATCTGTTGATAGTCTAGGTTTAAACTTAAGAAAGTTTGAAAACAAAACAACTGATGGTGATTGATGAATGTCCATGTGCAGGAGGAGCTAGGCATGTTGCAGTTACGCGAGCGACATCCTACGACACAGGGGTTGCAGGATCGATTGACAGAGGCGGAGATTGATTGCATTGCCGCGATTAGACTATATGAGGTGATGCACATGCCCGTGATTCGTATGAATCACGGATTGATCACAGTAGCAGAGCGGTGGCACAACGAGACGTGCACCTTCCATTTGGCACAGGAGGAGATGACAGTGACCCTAGAGGATGTGTGGCGCATCCTGCGGATTCCGATTCGGGGGGAGCTGGTCACATATGACAGATCCTAGGGGACTCTTGCAGTTCAAAGGATTTTTGATGAGGACGTTTTCATTGATGATGGCTCCATTGCGTGGGAGGAGATAGCGGGATTATATGAGCCTCTTCCAGCAGTCTTATCAGGTATCGTGGGAGGACTTCTTTGTCCGGACAGGCGATCACATGGTTTGGCCGTGGGGTGGGGGCAGGTGATCGAGATGATGGTTACCGAGGGGACTCGATTTGCGTGGAGGTCATGCGTGCTGGTGCACCTATACCAGGAGCTCTATGAGGTGGTTTACCGGGAGAGGGGTTCCTTAGCAGTAGGCATGATGCTGCTGCATATTTGGGCCTGGGAGCACCTACCAGTGACTCGACCGGTGAGTCTGAGATTCCGTGCGATAGATCAGCCATACATGTTCATGTATAGCGGCATGATGAGTCAGCCCCACCTGGGGAAGTTAGAGTGGTGGCGGCGGGCGCTAGACGATCTGGATGCAGTTATATGGCGACCCTACCTGGAGTGTGAGCCATGGGATGATGATGTAGAGGCACTGCCCTACGTTTTTATGACTCGATTCCTCATTGGGAGGACCTCATACCATGTGGAGAGACAGGTGCCCGGGAGAGTGCTGAGACAGTTTGGACGGCAGCAGGGACTGCCCAGTGGATCAGGAGAGTATGCTCGGGTTATTCGGGAGAGGTACGCATGGGGGCCAGTGTTACCATATGATCAGGCACTGACAGAGTTCCAGACACTGCAGGTGAGACCATGGGACATACGACTGAGGGTCATGGATGTAGGAGTAGTAGATGAGTACACGTAGTACAGAGCAGCGCACCCGATCCTACGAATATTGGATCCAGCAGAGTCGATTCTGGATTTTGAGGATGAGAGGGGACAGAGACGGAGGAGGGCAGGAGGTCGAGGATCGAGGGCAGGTGGAGGAGATGGAGGAGGGGGTGGAGGAGGAGGGGGTGGAGGAGGAGGAGGCGGAGGTGGTGGGTTGGGGAGTCAGTGGAGAGGGAGAGGTGGACTGCCTCTACAAATATCACAGGGACCATTGATACAGGGAGGAGTTCGACTGAGTGGGAGGGGGATGGAGAGGGAGATCTTGATGGACAAAGGGGAGGGAGCTATTGGAGAGGGTGGTACAGGTGAGGCGGCTATGGATACTGGGGAGGGAGCCACTGGAGATCTTTGAGATCATATGATAGTACGTTTGTAGACCCGGATAGAGGATTTGGAGGCGGAGGTGGCGGCTAGGGATGTGCAGCTTTTTGCACGGGAGTTAGAGCTGGCAGTGGTGCTGTGGGAGAGGGATAGTGCAGTGGAGAGATTGGCAGAGCTGCAGGAGAGAGTCCAGGTCGGAGTAGGAGCACAGGGGCCTACAGGGGAGGTGATGAGGGAGATGCGACGAGCACAGACAGAGATAGACTACTGGCGAGGTTTATATGAGCAGGTGGTGCCAGTTAGTCAGCGAGCTCTTAGCTATTCTCAGATGCGGTAGGCCAGATCAGAGCGATCGCAGAGGGTGTAGAGCAGTGGGGGTGTGATGGGTCCTCTACGGAGGGAGAGATCGGGGGATGCAGTAGGGAGTGGGGGTTCGATGAGGCCTCCACGGAGAGATGGATCAAGTGGTGCAAGCACCAGTGGGGGAGCAGGTGGTGGTCGTGGTACAACATCTGGCCAGAGTGGCATTTGAGAGAGCATTTTTGCATGCATATATGTATTGTACCATTATTTTTTTGTTGGACTGTATCTTGGATGGCTCTTCGTAGCCAATTTTTGTAGACTTCATTGTACTCTAATATATGAGATGATATATATGAGGAGATCCCATATTTTGATGATACGCAGTTGATATGTATGGATGTTTATGCAGGATGATGAGTTATTGCTTAGATGGATATGTGTATATGTATGCATGTGATGAGATGTTTCTTTTATGCATGTTTTTATGATGATTTATGATGTGGGATACTGACATATGAATGCAGGTTTATATATGTATGATTTGTTTGATTTTTGATATAATGCTTTATGTATGTAAGGCCATGATGATTATGTATGCTTATGATGATCTATGAACAGGATTTTGGTGTTTCCTATGCAATGATAATTTATGCGATGATTTAATGCAATGTTTGAATGAATGATGTTATGTATGGATATGCATCTAGATGTTTTTAGATGAATGTAATATGGATAAACAAAATGTAAAGTACAAATGTTTATATGATAATGTCGAAAATAAATGCCTATGTATAATGGATATATATATATATAATGGTATGAACCCATGTCTGAAAACAAATGGATTTATGATTCTAAATGCGTAAATATGATGTTAAGTAAAAAATGATAATGTGATGATACTATAACTTATGGTTTTAATAACTGCACCTTAATGCAATTTAAAAAAAGAGAGGATAATGAATGCAATGTGAATGAATCCTAAAATGAGCATAATAAGATACTTAATAATCGATGAATGAATGCACTTTTTCACTAATGAATGGATGCAATAACAAATGATAAAGGATGATGAAATGATGATGGATAATTGACACTAAATGAATGCTTAGTAAATGATTTTAAAACAATCAAAGACAATTTTATCCTATGAATGAATCTAATTATTTATGATTGATGCAATGATGCAAATGATTAATGAAAACTAATGTCAGAAATGAACTATATGCAATGTTAAGTTAAAAATGACATGAATGGACTTAATGCAAGATGCACCTAAATGCGATGATGATATGACCATGAGGAATGCAAGGTTTTTAAGACTTTGCATGATGCATTGATGATGTATTAGAGTACTCGGTCGTGATTGTATCCAAGACCAGCTTTAATGGTCACTTTTGCATATAAAGCCTACATATGAATAAATGAATGGATGGGTGATATGCAACAGAATATAAGATATAAACAGATGAGATGAAATGACGATCTGTAGTGCTCTATTTTCATCATTGAGCTTTAAAATGTTGGAAGAGAATACAAGCATCTTGACATAATGATTCCAAATGACTTGAGTATTCCTTACATGGATTTTATATAGCAAGTTAATACAAACGACTTGATATAAGGGTCAAGTCGACTAGAGTATTGCTTGCGAAACAGACAAGGATTATCTCCATTCATGCATGACTTGGATCATCCTCCTTGATCTTAGGATGATCATATCCTGAGATAAATGCATACCGTACTAAGAGATAAAAACCTTTATCCAAATTGGATGAGGGGAGTAGGAACCAAAGGAAGAGCAATGTTCCTACAAACAAACAATTATATACATAAAGAATAAAGAATATAGATCCTTGGTAATGGTTCATGCCCATATGGTCGAGGTATACGCTATAGTCAGCAAACCGTAATGATCTATGACTGCATTTGGCATAAGATCACGTAGCTTGGTGAACTTCCCACGTAGACACCATTAGTACATGCCCCAGAACTTCATCGGAAATAATGCGCAAACAATACAAAACAATGCTGAAAGATCTCGATACAGATAAACGAATGATTGTACTCACAAATCAACCAAGTATTTGATAGCTTAACATAATTTTCTTGTCAATCACTTTTTGTCTTTGTTTTGGTAAGGAAGGATGCATCCTTGTTGAAGACAGTTTTGAGTGTTGATGTTGATTGTGTGGTTTGATTGGTAAATGGTCATTGTGTGAGTTTTATGTCAATGTTTGTTTTGTATCTGTGCGGATGAGTATGTTCAATGTGTTGCCATGTTTTTGTGTGATTTTCAATGGTTTTTCGTTGTTTTGGGATTTTGTTGATTTTGAATGTTTTTGGTATTTTGATGATTGTTTTAAATGTTTTTGGATTTTGTGATTTGTTTTGGATGTTTTTGGATTTTGTGAGACATTTTTTAATGTTTTTGGATTTTCTGACACAGTTTTGAATGTTTTAACCCAATGAATCATAAGTAATGGAGAATCCACTTCCACCAACTAGATTTAAGGGTATTGCCCCCAAGTGTAGACATGACTATGAAAAAGCGGGATGCAAGACGCATGAAGTACTTTCTCTTTATTGCAGATCAAATAACAAGCCATGGTTTGGATGGATGGATGTGTGGATGCATGAATGTGATCACAACGAGCCTGAAAGATACTGGAGCCATTGTCTTTACGAGTAGCACCTGTTTGCCAGGTTTTCACCATCGCACTTACCCAAGGTGCCACCGGAGTGGTTGTTCACCGTTTGGATGCATGATTTTTCTTTACTTTTTTTAATGTTTTTGTATTTCTTCAGGACATTTTTTTGAATGTTTTTGGTATTTTCTGGTATGTAGGGGAGCCTGATGCTCTGTATAGCTTAGGTATAAAACCGTTTGAGGTGTATGTTGTTGATTGGATCTGCGAGCGGTTCTCCTTCTAATGTAGCCAACTGATATGCCCCGCACCCGAATATAGCAGTGATAACATATGGGCCCAGCTAGTTTGATTCAAACTTGCCCTGATGTTCTCTGTTTGGTTGGTTGCGAGTGGATTTGGTGGGTGAGGGAAAATAGGCCCAGCCAGTTTGATTCAAACTTGCCCTGATGTTCTCTGTTTGGTTGGTTGCGAGTGGATTTGGTGGGTGATAACATATGGGCCCAACCAGTTTGATTCAAACTTGCCCTAATGTTCTCTGTTTGGTTGGTTGCGAGTGGATTTGGTGGATTCTGCAGTGACTCACTTAAGAGCCTTGTAATTGATGGTGGGGCCCATTTGTCCTTTCGGCCAGTTACATTGTAGGAACAGCTATACCCAAGGCAACAACTTTTTCTCTCACCTGATTTCTATAGCGGCTCGAAGGATTTACCACGCGAGGTAGTTCCCAAGAATGATGTGTCTCTTGGCAGGCCTCTCTTAAAAAGATAAAAAATTTGAGTGTTACTAACACTTTTCTCTTGCACCTAGGACCACGAAAGCCAAGGGAGAGGATAGTGTGTGTTAGAAGTGGGACCACCCGACCGACTTTGTGCACAAGTGTGCCAAGCACGAAAAACACTTGTTCTTTTTAATCCGCCATTGCAATGTGATCTAACTATTTGGAGATGTTGCTCCAACAACTATGATGTTCTTTTTAACTTCAAAGGCAATATGTTTAAGTAACTAGGAAAATAAACTCCTAGTCAACTTAATAAAAAGTACGTTTGCATGAAGTAAATCGCTTGCAAGAATTGGAACAAGTGGATTGTAAGTTTTAATTGCACCAAAATTTGAAGTGTGGCTTGTAAATTCTTTAGTTTGATGCAAGAAGATGAAATTGTTGATTTTAAGGCCCAAAAGAAAATGAGTCCTAACTTGCAATGAAAGTAAATGTTTGTTTTTGTTCAGTTTTAATGCACCAAAGACAAGTGACCCTAATTAGAAAGCATGGAAAATTTGTTTTAAGTTTTAAAGCACTAAAAGAAATTTTGTGATTTTTAATGGTGAGTTTTAAACCTGCACAAACAACAAATGGCTAGTAAAATCTATGTCCAAGGGGGGGCTTCCACAAGCCTAAAATTTTCACTTTTTTGGTTACAAGGTGTTTTGCACAACGTTCTATTACAATAGCGCTAGTCTGCGTTTGAACAGAGGCGCTATTTAACACAAATGCGCTAAAAGAAAGGGAAAGACAAAGAGGCAAAAGCGCTGAAAAAGGGTTAATAGCGCCAAAACAATGTCAAAAGTGCCAAAACAGTTCCAAAAGCGCTGAACTTGAAACAATAGCGCTATTGTAAGAACAATATCACTAAAACCATAAGTATCGATAGCGCTAGAACGAGTTCAATAGCGCCAAAGCGCAACCTATGTGACACTTTCAACATTCAAACATGTTAGTTTGTTAAAAAAAATGATATTTTTGATGTTTTGATTCACGTCAGGTTCACCAAATGATGCTCTGCAAAATGGACAAGGTTAGTCAATGATAACAACACACAAGACACAAGAAAATCATTAGTGTTAGTCAATCAAAAACTAATCTAAACAGGGATATCAAAAGAGACACTAAAATCATGCTAATATATCTAACAAATGAAACGAAGATAATGAAGCATCTCCAAATACCTCTTAGCATGCTCTTAGCTCCTTCTCCCTTGTTCCTCTCCTCTCCAAGTTCCAAAATAGTGTAGTTCTCAGCAGCTTTTTGCACTATGGATGTTTATGGAGGATTGAGATTGAAATATTGCTCTAAATGTAAATAAAGAAGCTAATATTAAGCTATTGATACTAAAATGATTTGTTTTAACCAAAATGACAATATATGAGTTTGCTATGCTAAATGCTCTCTCAAAATGCCTATAGGTTAAATGCATACAAGTTTTTAGGATCTGGATTATGAAGAAATGGGCTCTATTTATAGGGAAAATGGAGCAATGGATGGTTGAGATTGAGCAATCTCAACAAGGATCAGGATTGAATGATTTCAAAGCCATGTGAGGGCTTTCAACCCAATCCCAAGATGACAAGTGTCAATGTGAGATAGGTTGAGAGGGGAGGGAATAAGCATTAAATGTTTGACATGACCTTGGGAGTTAAAGTCA
Source organism: Cryptomeria japonica (assembly GCF_030272615.1). Classification (NCBI taxonomy): domain Eukaryota; kingdom Viridiplantae; phylum Streptophyta; class Pinopsida; order Cupressales; family Cupressaceae; genus Cryptomeria; species Cryptomeria japonica. The sequence goes on along the minus strand of NC_081411.1, from coordinate 614,330,319 downwards.
AGGTTAGTTGAATGAATAAACTCTTTATTCAAAGAATAAAGCTTTTATCCAATAGATAAACTCTTGTGCAAATGTGAAATGGATAAATATGGTCAAAACAATAAATGTTTGGGGGGACAAGTTTGAAATAACCATAAATGGTTATGTAAGAGCCATAAATGGTCATGTAAGAGCCATTAGTGGTCTTGGAAGACTTTGGGGGTTAATTTGTTGAACACACAAAGCATTAAATGCTTTTCAAAGACTTTTTGAAGTCTTTGAGAAATGACTTTATTTTGCTTAGGAATGTGACAATAATTAGGGGATGGATTAGGCTAATTAGGAAGGGGTTAGAAGAATCTAGAAGGGGATTAGATTTTGCAAGTGGATTTGGTGGGTGTGGGAAAATAGGATTTTATTAAAATAAAAATTCATTTATTTTAATAAATGTGTGCAAGTTGCATTTGTAGGAAAATGCAAGTGAGGGGGAGGATAATGATTTAAATAAATGTTTTATTTAATTTATTTAAAAGAGGAAAAGGGGATTTTTAATTAAATAAATAGATTTTATTCATTTAATTGATTGTGAATTTGGTTTAATGAATTAATTAAAATAAATTGAATAATTTATTTAATTAACAGGAGAATGTTTTAGGTATAAATTAATTAAATATTTATTTAATTAACTGATGGCTAGTGGATTTTTAATCAAATAAATAGCGAATATTTATTTAATTAAGCTGGACAGATTTGTGTGACTATAATTATGCTATAGTCCCCTTTTAATTAATTATTTGACAACAATAAATCATTTAATTAATTAAATCCTATGTCTTCTTCTATTAAATAAATTGAATGCATAATTTGATTATTTAATTCACTTTTGTCCTTTTCTTCCTTTATGGACTGAATTAATTAAATTACTTAATCTTATTTTCCCCACGTCTCCTAACCTAAACCCTTCATCTAACCTAACCCTTTTGCCTATCACTTGGGTTCTAACCAACCCTATCCCTTCAACCAACCCTATCCTTTCTAACCTCCCCTCTCACATGTGTGTGCACATTCCTTATATTTAATAATATTTGGAAAATTATCTTTTATTTGGGTGTTTATCTCCCGAATAGACATATGTCCTCGGGGACACATGGCATTCCTCTCATTGACACTTGTCTTTCCCAAGGACATTTTCCATCTTCGGTTGAGCCACAAGTGTGGAATTCCATTCCACATGGCATCTTAAGGATTGTCACTTGTCCTCAAAGAGGACAAGTGTCACATTCAAAGAGGACAAGTGTCTCATTTTCAAGCCCTCTCATCTCTCATCTTGGCCTATTTAATCCCTCCCTTTTCTTTGCAAATTATCCACTTTCATGCAACCATATCATCATAATATCAAATTAAATACTCACATCACTATCATTTTCAACTTCATATCACATCCATTTGCGTCCATTTTAGTCTAGTTTGCATATTCATCATCATGAAACACATTCAAGCACCCCTAGAATCATAGAAATCAAGCACACATTGAACCAAATCGAAGGACAAATCCTCAACAAAAAGAGCTATTAAGTTTGGATTTTCTTGCTCATTAATTGTCTTTTTAGCTTTATTTTTATTGTCCTATCTTGAATATTTTACTTGTTGATTGTGTAGTTGGATTGTTAAATAGTTTTCCAATCATTTTAGCACTCACATTTTCACGCACAAAATAGGCAATTTACAAGTCAAAGCCATTGGGTTTGATCCTTGATCTATTCTAGCATTTTGGTATTTCAAAGGGGTTGATCTGATGAATTTACATGAGTTTCACATTCAATATCAAATATTAATCAAACCTTAAACCCTATATCTCTTTGTTTGAAAGGGTTTGATAAAAAAAACCTAGGTTTAAAGTCATGGGGAATCCAGAGCATGCATGGGAGTTGGGGCGAGTTAGGGAAAGAACAAAATAACTTGAACAACTTAGAATTGACACCCAAGGAAGGAGAGTCTGGACAAAAAATAGTACAAAAGGATGAAAGAAAAGGAAAAATATACACAAATAAACCCTAAGAGAGCACTCCCAACACAATAAACCAAAAAAGGAAAAAAGAAGAAAACCAAAAAAAACCTCCCTATGTCTAAAAGTATAAAGTACACCTGACGTTTGAAAGATAACACTTGTCTACTAAGTGTCTACTAATCACCACTCTTCAACTTGTGCTAATGATTTACATAATTTATTGGTAAAAAATGCTTCAAGGTCTCAAAATCGCTAAAGCATAAATGAGGAATGAGCCAGGGAAGCCCCTTTTATAAACAACCGAGTGATGTTAGGGGGCTCAGCCATTGCATTAAATTTAGTTAATGATTAAGGGCTGTAGGAGAAAAGATGAAAAAAAAAAGTGCCCTCGAGGTTCTGTTGGCAAGAGACACTGCTTAGGTTGTCAGATGTTGTCATTGATGGCAACTCAGGTCAACATTCCCATCCACAGTGATTGATTTTCTTATACTGGAAGTCTGAGTGAAGATTTGGTTAAGTCTGGTAAGTTAGAGCATGGCATCTGATACAATACAGTATATTGATTGATATTTCATTTTAGTTGAATATTTTGTGTTGCGAAGCTAAGGGAAGCTTGATAGATGTCTATAGTATCTTATTCCATGATATTAGCCTCTAGTGATAAGTGTTGTGCAAGGTAGAAGATCCGGTATATCGGTTTTTGAGTTGAACAGTGTAGTATGGCCAACTTGTGTGATTGATCATTGTGTGTAATTGATGGAGAAGTTTTGGTGATTATTTTTGTGTTCGAGGATGTTTAGCTAACATTTGGGAAGTGTGTGAACAATTATTTTTAGTCCGCATATACATTGGAGATCAGATTCAACCGATAATTCATACACATTTGATGAATATGTTAAATGTTCTTGAGCCGACATGTAGCTGATACGATTCCATGTTGCAGATATATAAGGATGATTTAATTGATTATTTTGAATATGGAAAAAGGTTGTGTGATCGATAGTGCGTAGTTTCACGTGGACAATTCAGAGAATTGTGCTCCGGATTAATGTAGAATACCGAATCAAAGCAGTATAAGGCAAAGTATGAAATGTTTGATTATTGTTCTTAACCGAAACTATTATCAGACATTTTTTAGATGCTATCACTTAGTTCAAAAGCTTATGTGATAATTTGTAATTGTTCTAAAGGCAGTGAGCCTAATATTTTGAGCAGTGAGCTCTAGGTAGTGTGTTTGAATGCATGTGTATTCCCTATTATAATATTTCTATACTTTTGTAGAGTATATTTATATTGTGGGTTCATCCCCACTGTGGTTTTTCCCTTAACCGGGTTTCCACATATAAAAAACTTGGTGTTATGTTGTTGTGGCTATTTGGTTTATGTTCTTGCAACTTTATTTTGTTCATAAGCATTAAGTGGTTGAAATTACAATTCTATAAAGTTAAAGATTGTGGAACACTAATCCCCCCCCTCTCAGTTTTCCTTGATTCCAACATGTTCATGGCTAGAGGAAGTGGGGATCACGTATTGTTAGGCAATCCCTAGGCCCCCGACACCCAATCCCTAAAAGGGGAAGGAAGCAGGGGATTGTGGGTGATTGTTCCAACTTGGAGCCATTGACCTCCAAATGCTCGATTCCAAAAGAAATAAAGAAATAAAAGGGAAAATATAGTAGGGATTGGGGATCAGGGATGAAGGGTTCCCAAGGAAATTAAAGAACTCATGAATCACAAACGTTGAAGCCTAGAAAATAAGAAAACAAGAAGGTGAGGGAAATGAATGATAATAACTAAGGTGCAACACCCTTAGGAGAAAAGGAAAACAATGAAAAGAGGGTCCCTAATTTGCCATGTGGTAAAGTGGGGTATGACTTGTGAAACACAACAAATAGCCCCAAAATGAAGAGAAATGCTCCTAGCATTTCTTACCAAGTATCATTCAACAAACCCATGATCAAAAGGATCCAACTAGTACACAATGACTCATGAGCCTCACACATGAGTTATAATATCTATACTTGGACATCAAAATATCCCTTTATTCTACCACGTGTCCTCTACTTTTTTCCCCTTGATGTGTAATTTCTCAATCTCATTCATCTACTACATGTATTCTAGAAATTGTATCCTTTTTAGTACAAATTTTGGCCAAATATGTGGGAGGATAAGAAACCTATACAACCTGAAGATAGCATGAAATGTGTGTAGGTACCAATCACCCTAGTTGTGATTGATATTAAGGTCTGAGTTCTCTCATTTGGTCTCAACATTGTCACAATTTTTGGAGGGAGTCTATTTATATCTACTCCTAAGAGGCCAATAATTTTGAAAATAAAATAGTTGTGGAATGCAACAAAATCAATATTTTTTCAATGTGTGTTCCATATATATGTCTACCAATAAAATTCCTTTGCATGCATTATTCTTTCATCAACTGCATGCATGTTTACTAGTAGTTGGATCCTTTTTACACTTTCCTCATACCCTTGCATACTTGCGATAAGTCTTTCTTTCCATGTCAGGTTAGATTTAAAGATCTAAATTTTATCCTACAATCCTTTTTTTGAGGTCATTCTACTCAAATACATTATGAAAAATAGTTGACAAGTCTTGTCTACAATTCTACATTCTACATGTAAGCCATCATTTGATATTAGTCTACATAAGTTCCAAGCATTCATTAGCATAGGTAGGGAGATTTGTAGTAACATTGTGAAAATTGGTTTTTTACTAGTTTATTGCATTCTCTAAATAATTTCTTAAATCTTCTTCGTGTTGTCCAAATCTTACTTTGCCAAAAATGAACTACATGCATATTAAGTTGTGTCTACATAGTCAAGTACCTCTCTATTTACAACCCATGAATCTTGATCTATGATTTAAGAGGTCTACTATTTTTAGTCTTATCTATGCTTAGGTATTGTTGCATTTTTTTCTATCTCTCAGTCTTATTATTCAAATCAGGATCTTCTTTTGCTTCCATTATCTCTATGCCCAAGTTTCTTTTCTCGAGACTTTCTAGCACAACTTCCATTCACTGTCATATAAGTTTTTAATTAAGAAACCCTTGAACTCTTCTTTCAATGACTCCATTTTGCTCCTACTATGCCTATATTCATAGCTAAAGGTTCTCTACTCTTACCAAGGTGCATGGAACCTTGTGTTGTTTTAAAAATTAAAATTATTCATTGCAATTATAATGGATAATGCATGAAAATTACCATACTTAGGTTCGAGTTTTTTTCTTATGCTAATCCTTCATCTTGATTTAAGAGCCTTATTAGTGTAGGGATCATATGTATTGTAGAAATATTAGAAATAATAAGGATGATTAGTTATTTTTTTAATTTCTTTTGTTAACCTTATTTGTAAATGCTATGGAGATCATTATAAATCCCCAAATTTGACATTGTCAAGGTATAGAGAGTTTATATCTAGACATTATAGATCTTTAGTATTATCACTTTAGGAATTAAATATATTAATTTTTACCCTTAATTATAATAAAAATGACTTAGATTATTTTTTATCTATATGATAAGTCTTGATCATCTCATGAATTTTCAACGCAATTGATATTAACTAATTATTTAGGATAAAGTGTGAATTATGTTTAATTTATTTTGATTATGCTTTTATATATCAAATAGCTTATCATTATTTCATATCAACTATGGTAGGCACTTTATATATGTAAGTGTTGTTTGGCATTAGTCCAATAAGACAATATATTTATCAATGATCTAGAAGATATGTTGGTTGGTAGTAAATCATATAAATAGATCTTTTCGAGGTGGAGACTTTCAAAAGTATGTGGAACATGTAGTGCATGAAGCTAATATTTTAGGTTGAATGGTTAAATAGTCTACTGTATCAATGAAACATTTGGAAACAATTAGAATAATACCGAAACAAGAGGTTAGATAACAAAACAGGTTATCTTATTATCATGTTTTATATAATAGGATGAAGCCTTGAGATGATCATCATTTACCTTCACATGTAGAATTGACATTGAAATCTAGAAGGTAATATAGGAGTAACTCATTGTATATTCAAATGATAATATTTCATAATCATTGTGGATGATAAGCTTATATGAATTTTCTCTTAAATAGGTTATCAATTGGAAGAAAAGGAGAGCCATTTCACCTTATTTTTGTATTCAATGGTCATTAGCATATTATGAATTTTTTATGATTACCATGGGATGTATCCGTGAACGAACTTAAAAGGGGTTGGTATCCGATAATACTAAATGTTGATATTTTCTTATGACTGATACCTCATTGAATAAAAAATAGGTTAAGAATCTCTTGAATATGATTTGAGGAAGTAATGCTTGAATATTTTATTGAGAAGACATCTTTCTTGAAATCATTACTTTATCTTATCTTGAATATTCTTATTATGCATTAATAAAATAGGTGATATTCCTAACCATAGATGATTTTACGCAATGACTTAAAAAATTATATTGAAAATCTAAGAGTAAATTTTGAGGTGGTATTGAACATTTATCACTTTTAGACATCCTTTTTTGATGCATTACTTAGTTATTGTGAATATCTTTTAAGATTTGTGATTGATTTACCAATCATAACTATGGAAGGTTATTAGAAAGATATGCAAGAAATGTGCTTTGTTGCTCACAAGAAAATGATATGACCCTTTATGTTTTGTCTTATATATCATTGGAAATGCAATATGTGACTATAATATTCTTTGGGTTCGAGAAGAGACTCATGGATGAATTCTGGTATCTTCTTTGTTTGAAAATCCTAATATTGTTACATTATCATTAGATTTAGATATATTGTACTGCACAAATTTCATTACTCTTGCTAGTATTGTATTGCGAGTCTTCCTCATGTCGGGTTGGGTATTCTTCATGTTAGTAAGAATCACAGGGAAGTGTAAATACTTCATCGTAGGGTGGATAAGTCCCCTGGCAATGTTTTCACCCATGTTGTGCTCAAGGGAGATAGACGTTGTGAGTTCCTATCATGATGGTCTTCATGATTTATTATTTATGTATTCATTGTGTATATGGTGAAAATGGATAACAACAATAACGATATTGAAAGGCTAAATGAATTCAACCACAAAACCCTAGCCTAACAACAACAAAGATCCACCATAACATATGAAGATTACCTAAGACAATGCAAATCAAATGAAATCACAAAGATTATACCATCACATGTCCAATAGGGTTTGGATCTCCATTCTTCCTATCTCCATTGATCTTGCTTGATATATTTGCTCTCAGATTTTATGTGCACAAGAGCTCAACAAATAACGGAAATGTGGTTGCAAGTAGGATCGCATATGAAAAACGTAGTGTAGTCAAGTGCATAAATTGATTAGCCAGGGTTTGATAATGAAGGAAGCATCTCCTTATATAGAAGACACTATAAGAAATGGAGGGATAAGATTGAGAGGTGTAAAAGGAGGTCGGCTATGATTAAAAGGGTAGGTAGAGGAAATAATAAAATAATGAAAGGGGTAGGTAGTGTATGAATTAAGAGATGAATGGCATGTTTCATAGGTAGAAAAGGTTAATGAATTAATTAAATAAATAAAGATTTATTTAATTAATAGAAGGAGTGAGATCAATTAAATAAATAAGATATTTATTTAATTTAGGGAAAAGGGATAATTTAAATAAATAAATGTATTTATTTAAATGAGAAATAAGGCTAGAAGAGGATAAATGAATTAATTAAATAAATAAAGATTTATTTAATTAATAGAAGAATTAGGCTAAAATAATTAAATAAATAAAATATTTATTTAATTAGACTGGACAATTTTAGGTGTCTACATTTTGCCCCTCTTTGAGACAATGCGGCTTGTCGCATTGTTTCAAAGAAGATAATATGAACTAATACAGAGTTGCCCCAAGATGGGAATGATATGCCCCCTCGAGAGATTGGATGAAAATGTCTGAAAAGATCACAGACAATCTCTCGATAAGAAAGAAAGGCTAGAATGGACTGACTGGATAGGATAGAGTGACAGAGTCATGGGGTAATGAAGACTGACTCGGGAGACGAGGGCTAGGGCTAGGGTAGTCTATAAGATAGACCACGAGGGGAAAACATCCTCATTGTCATCCACGCATCCAAGAGATCAGAGGGCAGAGCGAGATAGAGCAGCAACAGTCAGCAGCGATGGCAATGGCTCACAGATTCGATCGCGTTCGCCGATTTCAGAGGCCAGCAGAGGCAGGAGAGCCAGTAAGTACCACAAAACCTCCTTGTACTTTGTTGCATTTATTGTTGTCATTAATGCATTTTATATAGGGTAATAAATGCACTCTAGGATAGGGTCCAAAAATGTAAAAAATGTCTAGGTGCGTCTGCGTTGGTGCCAGGCGCGTCTGTGTTGGATGGGCGCATCTGTGCAGAATGTGGTCGCGTCTGTGCTAGGAAGACACGTTTGTGTCTTCCAGGCGCGTTTATGCGGTCTAAAAGAGCGTTTATGTCATGAAAGCACATTTGCGTTTTCAAGGTCAAATCGACAGTTCTGTGATGAACATACGCTGTCGATTGGATAAGCTGCTGAGAGGATACACTCAAGCAGGTCCTCTAGGGAAGACTAGAATAGCAAATAGGGCTAGGATTGACAATTCTGTGATAGAACATACATTACCAATTAGGAAACTACTCAAGAGGATTCACTCAAGCAGAGGCCCTAGGATAGGATAGATCAAGGCACTTTGTGATGAACAGTGAGTACCAAGACATAGTACTTTGTGATGAACAGTGAGTACCAAAATATGAGCAGCACTTTGTGATGAACAATGAGTGCAAATGTGAGGAGCACTTTGTGATGAACAAGGAGTGCAAAACACGTAGTACTTTGTGATGAACAGGGAGTACCACTAGGATAGAAGCAACACTTTGTGATGAACAATGAGTGTCACTAGGATAAAAGCAACACTTTGTGATGAACAGTGAGTGTTACTAGGATAGAGTACCATATGCACTTAGATAAAAAGTAGCATTTTGTGATGAATAGTGAATGCCACTATAACTAACATGATTGATTTGCTTGATTGCAGGAGTATTTGCCTATGCTGGAGTCACGGGAGAGATTCCCATCGACTCAGAGGTTGCGACCTGAGCTAACATTTGAGGATCAAGCTGCCATAGAGGCTATGGGATTGAGACATATTATGTATGTGCCTGAGTTTCAGGCGAACATGGGATTACTGACTGCACTGGCGGAGAGGTGGCACTCTGAGACTTGCACTTTTCATTTGCCGATGGGGGAGATGACAGTCACCCTGGAGGATGTATATAGGATTCTGCGGATACCGATCGATGGGGAGCTAATTCTGTATGATCGAGATGGAGATAGGGATGCCCTGAGACGAGTGTTCCAGGATCCAAGACTGGAGATGAGGGCAAGGCATGTGGCATGGGATACCATGACATAGACAGGATTGGCACTACCGGCAGTGGTAGGAGGAGCGATCAGTGGGTTCTTGTGTCTGGATAGAGTGACACGAGGGTTGGTTGTGGGCTAGGGGAGCACATTGGAGACATTAGTGACACAACACACCAGATATGCCTAGGGACCATGCGTGCTAGCACACCTATATTATGAGCTTCATCAGTTTGTGTACCATGGATCAGTGGGATTGGGCTGCGGGGTCACATTGATATAGGTGTGGGCCTATGAGCATCTACCGGTGACATGACCTATACATTTCAGGAGCAGAGGTCACAGACGCAGTTTCGTGCATTTGTACGATATGATCACCTCGCAGCCACGGATTGACAGGTTGGAGTACTGGTGGCGGGCTATAGATGAGATTGATATGGTTATATGGAGGCTGTACTTGGGATGCGAGCAATGGGAGGATGATGCAGTAGAGCTACCCTACACCTTCTGGAGCAGGTATCTGATTGGGCGAATGCCTTATGTACTGGAGAGGCAGCTAGTTGACAGGGTGGGCAGGCAGTTTGGCATGATCCAGCGGATGCCATGGGGTTTAGGCATGTACGCGCGGATGGTCAGGGATCAGGCATAGTTTGGGTCGTTGCTATCATATGATCAGGCTATTACACAGCTAGTGGATATGATGCCCCTACCCTAGGATATATGGCTAGAGATCGAGGATGTCGGCATGGATGTAGAGTAACAACGTATTGGGTCAAGCATCCATTCCCACGCTTGACAGATCCGGGAGAGCCGCTAGATGGAGATGGTGGTGGGGATGGTGATGATGATGGAGATGATGGGGGTAGAGGCTGACGGAGGAGGTAGGGTGCAGTTGGAGAGAGGAGGGTGGCGCCACGGAAGGAGGGTGGAGAGGACAGACAGGTTCGGATTGTGAGGGGTCGCGGTGGATTACCGCTACAGGTGCCAGCAACACAGGGTCCCAGACAGGTGCAGGGATAGGGACAGAGGCAGGTACAAGTATAGGTATAGCCACCGGTATAGGAACAGGCATAGGGATAGGCACCCGTACAGGGGGAGCCACAGGCAGAGGGACAGGGGGTCGAGGCGGAGGAGGATGAGCTGATTGAGCTGAGAGAGACCTGCCAGGGATAGGGAGATGAGATTCAGGACCTGGAGAGGGAGAGGGATAGACTCAGGAGGTAGCTTAGAGATACTGAGCGGGAGCGAGACCAGGCTATTCAGCACTACACCGAGGCTGAGACAACACTGAGGGCTGGGAGGCAGGCGGCAGAGGACACAAGGGCTAGATATGCCTATGTCCTGCGGGCAAGGGAGGAGATAGGCTACTGGCGGGATCTATATTATGGTGCAGTGTCAGCTGATCAGTGGGCGAGGATCTTCCGTAGGCCATCGCGGACAGCGACGATGACGGGAGGGAGCCAGAGGCGATAGGCGTCCAGTGGTGGGGTTATGGGTCCTCCACCACCACTAGATAGGGGGGACAGGAGGGATGATCCTGGGGTGGGTCCTTCGATGGCTCAGATTTCGTCGAGGCCAGGCAGCTCCGAGGGAGGGAGTTCATCATAGCCGTAGAGGGCTCCCTATGTATCAGTATTGTATCATTTTTGTATGATGATGTAGACACCTTCGGGTGATTGTAGCCATATGATTTTGACATCATTGTATCATGACACTTTATATATATATATATGAGATGATTCATCTTTTGCGGCAGCTATATGCATGTGTACCTATGTGATGAGATGTTTAATGATGTATGTTTCTATGTGATGGTTATGATATGGATGCAAATATGTACATGATAAAATGTCATATTTTTGTTCTTTTATGTTTTATATGTTATGCATATGCAAATGTGGATGTATGAAATGCATATGAATATGATAATGCAGATGTAAATTGTGCTAACAGGTGTTGTGTGTAGGATGTGATGTAGTTGTGATATCTATTTGTATGTATGAAATGCTTATATGTGGTAATGCAGGTGCAACTACATGAAATGCAAATGTTTTTGGTGTGTCATTATACTTAGTCATGTGATAGCAGGCTACGCAGACTCAAGAAGGATGATGGAAGTCAATCAAGAAAGGGGGATGAAAGATAGAAGATATGAAAGTGAAAGAGTTTCTTGTGCGTTATCATCATTGAGCTTTATTATGGCAAGTAGGTTATGACAATCGAGGCATATGTTCGACCCAGAAAGTCATTGTACCTATTTGCATGGAGATAAGACAATCACAAACAAGGAATGCCCCAGTTCATACTAGACTCTCAGTGTCCTCGTATCCATGGACAAGTCATAACATTACTAAAAGACAATCCACAGACAACAAATACAAATAGGTGACGATACCCCATCCTCGCCTTTCTAGTCAAAGACATCCTGGAGATAGAATCTCTAGTCAGAGACATCCTGAAAAAGCTAAAAGACATGTCACCAAAAGATAAAATCAAAAGAAAACCAAGACTCGACACCAACATCCACTGGAGTCCTCAAGTTTAGTGTCTCTTGTCACTTGTATAAGTCTTATTTGATTGTGGTCACAATGTTTACTTTCACAAAAAGGATAGATAGCACTGAACCATATGTTGTCTGAGTTTGTTGAAAGATTTGATTTGTTGAAGCACATTGTTGCTGTTGTGTATCATCTGAAACTGATTGAATCCAGGAAACCGATACGTTATTGCGGAGAAGACGAAACTTTATTGCGAACTGGCGATGCAAGAGTTGCTTTATTGCGGATTGTGCGTGGATAGACTGAAGAAAGATGGAAGAAATTGTACTCCTCGAAACATGTGATGCTCTCAGTTCCACACCCATTACTAGACGTAGGATTTGCCTTAGCCACAGATAGGAGCTGATTTATTATGGATGGAAAGGGATGAAAATGAAGGTTATTATGAATGGCAAACCAATCTTGGGTAGATCAATAACAAGCCATGATGAGAATGGGTAAGTTTATTATGAATGGATAGATTGTGAGTGTGTGCAAAGTGAAAGGATGAAAGTGAATCCTGAAGGAGGGAGGAGCAATGTCTCTATGCATGGCGCTGGTGACCCAGTTTTCACCATGGTACTTGCCCAAGGCACCACCAAAGTGGTTTTCACCGTTGGACGAAAATGTTTCTTTTTACTTTTTTTATTATTTTTGTGTCACAAGGCGCCTATTTGCCAGGTTTTCACCAAGTAACGATTTTGATGTTTTATGATTTTTTTTTTTTTGTATTTTTGAATTTTTTGATGTTTTTGTATTTTTGAATTGGGGTACTCTGAAGAGCTATGTGTAAAACCTGCGAAGGTGCATGCTATTGATAGGATCCTCCAAAGGTTCACCTTCTGTAGTTGAGAGCTGATATGCCCCAGATCCATATGCTGCTGTAATGATGTAAGGACCAAGCCAATTTGGTTCGAACTTGCCCTTCTTCTCTCTATCTTGCTGATTTTTGGGGTTTTCTCTGAGAACCAAATCACCTACCTCAAATGTGCGAGGCTTGACTTTGTGATTGTAGCTGCATTGTTCCTTGACTGAATGATGTGTAGCTTGAGTGTCTGTCTTCCTTGATGAAGGAACTGCGATAGAATTACTAGTGTGTGGACTACACAGGCCCATATGCATGTCACCTGAAGAAGTTTGGGCATCCCTGATAACAAAGTCCTTTGAGGAAGTTGCATTAAAGGTCCATGATGTATCACCAGAAGGAAAAGGATGTGTGGAACAAGTAGATGAGTTATGAAGGCTTATGAATGTGAAAAGAAGTGAAAGTAGGATAGCATGATGGAGACTTAGGATCAACAAGAGTTCTTTTTAACTTGAAATTGTAGAACTTTTGCCCCTAGTTATTTTGGTATTAGGGGAGATGAACTCTTGTTCTTTTTCTTTTATAGGAGTTTTATCCTCAACTTTGATTTTTGCAGAGTCCAATAGCTTTTGATTTTGATTTGGACTAAAGGACTTTTCTTTATTATTGACTTTTAGATTTTTCTTTTCAAAGCTTGATTTTTCATCCTCAATGAGTAAGGGCTTTTATAATTCTTGTTGATCCAAGTCTGGGAAAGGAGTAGAAATGGAATGAGTGGATGATATGGTAAAGCTATGTGAGTTTTCAAGAGGGCTGGCAATACGCTCAATAGATTCTTCATTGGAACCACTCTTAGGACTATTGATATCAAGAGTTGCTTGCACCACTAGAGGAGATTTGCATTCAGACTTAGTAGCCACAACACTAGGTGGTTCACACCCAATTCCTTGTAAATTGTTTATAGATTGTTCTTGTCGACTAAATGTCTTAGGAGATAGTGGGAGTTGATCAACATGAAAGATATACTCACCACATCCCATGTCTTTAATCTTGAATTTTTCTTTTAGCTCTGTTTGTTTTGACGTAGAAGCTTTCAAGGATTTTGGATCCACATATGCTGAAAAAGGAACAACTTGTCGATTGACTGGGATTGCTATTTCTGATCTAGGTTGCAGATTGTTGCAATATATGAATGGATTTGGATCCGCTTTGACGGTCACTTCAACTCCATTGTGTGGAAACTTGATACATTGACGATATGTAGAAGGGATTGCGCTCATTTCATTAATCCATGGGCGTCCCAAGAGTATGTTGTATGTGAGATCAAGGTCAAGGACTTGACAAACCACATCTTTTGTAACTGGCCCAACTCTGAGAGGTAAGGTGACTGTGCCTTTGGATGAACGCTCTTTGTCATCATATGCCTTGATGGTAATTTTGTTTGTAGCATTCACAGCTTTATCAGAATATCCCAATTGTTTAATAGTGCTCAATATACAAATATTTAGACCTGCTCCTCCATCTATCAGGACTCGTTTTATTCGGTGTTTGTGTAGGAAGGCTTCAATGTGTAATGGTGCATTATATGGCTGACTTACAGAGGCGTCATCGGCTTCTATGAATGTAAGGGAGTGTGGAATGGAAAGGTATCCCACCATGGCTTGAAACTGGTCCACGTTCAGATCAGTAGCAACAGCAGTTTCTCTCAAGATTTTGTCAAGAATGGATTTATGTGCGGGGGATATGCGCAAGAGTTCAAGTATGAAGATGAGCACGAGTGTCTTCCCTAACTGTTCTACAAGGTCATACTCAGGTTTGGTTGATGAAGAAGCGGTGTTTTTAGCTGGAGCACCTTGCAAAGTGAATTTAACTCGACGAGCTGTAACATTATATTCAGAGGTAGGTTCGAAAGAAGATCCAACGCCTTTTAAGACAATCTTGGGTCTCTGGGTAGAATTCTCAGGGTTTTTGTCCTTGATGATAATGGTAGAGACATAATTGTCCATCGAGATGTGATTGATAGTTGAATCATAGTTGTAGGATGCTCTGGTATAGTTGGTTTGGTCATATGTGGCTGCAGCTTTTCCCTTGTCATGTTTTGGGAATGGTTCCTTAAACATCTCATGTTCTTGATTGGATGAGTGCCCTTCAATCTCAATGTTGCCCCTATCAATGAGATCTTGTATGATGTTCTTCAGTCGATGGCAATTTCCTGTCTTATGACCCTTGCTCTTATGAAATTCACAATATTCATCATCATTCCACCAATTTGGTTTAACCTTTGGTTCATATGGAGGAAAATCTGGAATAGTGATTACCTTGTTTGCCACTAGCTTTTTGAAAACTGACTCAAGTGGTTCTCCCAATGGAGTGTACTTCCTTCGTGATTTAGAAGTTGTTTGAGTATTCACTTGATTTGATCCGGAAAAAATAAATTTGGGTCGCACTGTATTGGCATTAACAACACCATCATTGACTGTGTTCTTGTTTTTATTCCAAAATCTTGGCTTGTCTTTTCCTTTAAAGTCATCTTTGTTTTCCTTGAATATCTTAATGACTCCTTGTTCAATTAGGACCTTTTCTATCGCTAAGCCTTTTTCAATGACATCCTTGAAGGTGGACAAACAAGCTTTCCTTAGATCATAGCCAATGTCTTTGTTAACATTTTGGGTGAACATTTCTACCATTTGTTTTTGTGGAATTTCACAAGAGCATCTACTGGCTAGATTCCTCCATCTTTGTAAAAATGATGCAAAAGACTCTCCCTCTTTTTGCTTGGTGTTGCACAAAGTAGTGACTGATATGTCTATCTCTATATTGTAGGAGAAATGTTGAATAAATGCCTCTGCTAAGTCACCCCATGACTTAATACTAGGTGGAAGTTGGGAGAACCATTCCATAGCTTGATCACCTAGGCTTTGTGGGAATAATCTCATCAAATATGTCTCTTCTGAAGCTACCTCAATGCAAGCTGTGAAAAATTGTCTTATGTGTGCCTTAGGATCCCCTTTTCCTCTATACTTATCAAACTTAGGTGTCACAAAGTATGTAGGAAAAGGAGGCATTGGAATGCTCTTGTCAAATGGATAAGAACATATGTCTCTCATTGTGTATGTTGGCTTCAGTGTATTTATGTCCTCCATTTTCTTTTGTAAGTCCCTGATTTGTTGCTCCAAATTGTTCTTAGGTGGAGATCGACTTCTTGGACCATACCCTATGCTTGAGGAACCAATTGGAGGAGGAGCATGTTGCATAGATGGATGATATTGATCATACACATGTTCATATGGAGGAGGTCTATAGTGATGTTGCATATATGGACCACTTGGTATAGAGTCATGTTGAGGAACAACATATCTGCTTTGTCCATGTATACCATACTCTACAGGCATGTCATGAGTTTGTTCTAGTGTGTTGCCCCCAAATTTGACGCGGGGTTTCCTTGTGTCCAAATTTTGAGCATACATTTGAATATCCAATTGCTTTGGTGGTTGATCCTTAGCATTGGTATGTGATTGAGCATATCTTTCTGCATAAGACTTCCATAATGGTCTGCGAAGGTGAGTATCATATGTTTGACCATGTGTATGTGGGACCTCTGGTTTTTGAAACAAAGATGATGGTGATTCAGGCACAAGATGTGGTCTTCTATTGCCTCCACTATTTGGCCTCCTTTGATCCATGTTGGAGTGAGGTTGTTGCAAAGGTCGATTTTCCATTATTTGAGACATGTCAAAATCATGAGGTATCTTGGCTCCACTTTGTGCCATCATTTGTAAGAAGTATTGTCTATCCCTCCTCATTATTTCCTCAACCAATCGATTGAAATGGGGATCCATAATGGATTCTTCCACATCTTTTGAATGTACTGAAAAGTTGTCCATATCATCATTGTATGTATCATTGTTGTTTGCAATGTCCATGTTCTCAACATTTGGAATGTTTCTATAGGCATCCATGTCAGGTAATGTAGTATGATCATAATTGAAAAAGATATCATTGTCATACTCATAAGAACTCATGTTTGCGGACTCTTGAGCCTCTTTAGTTTCTCTCGTAGATTTTTGGGAACGGGTTTCAACCATGAACTAGGTATTGACCGAGATGTGTGAGACTAGATGAAAATGGAAAGAGTATGGAAGACTAAGAGTTGGATGTAATGTAAATGAATCTGAAGTGTACTTGCAATGTCCAAAGTGTAAGACCAAATATGTATGTAGTAGAGTAGGTGTGACTTCCAAAGAGAGGATAGTTTCTCTTGATGAGGTAAGTTGACCTTGACTCTAAGTAAGACCAAATGAGACCCAAAGGTGATAGACCTTGATGAGGGACCACTTAGCAAAATGTTGTTGTATGTAGTGTGTTGACAAAGTATGATGAGGACAAGCAAGTGACCTTTTGACTCAAGTTTAGATAACTATGTATGTAATGTAAGGTGTAAAGCAATGATGGACTTTGTGAGACCCAAAGACAAGTTGAATGCTAGATGAAAACCTGGAGAAATAACCTAGGAAGCTCAAGAATTCTGAAACTAACTGTGTTTGTTTGCTGGACTGTAAAAGTTTTTCAATTCTGAACACAGACGTGCCTGTATACTGCACAGACGCGATTTCCTGACACAGACGTGGTTCTGTTTAACACAGACGCGTTTTTGAGATATTTTGTAAATTGCAATGTTGATTCTGGAAACACAGACGCGTTTCTGCCCTTCACAGACGCGGTTATACAACCCAAACGCTATTATGTCAGACACAGACGCGTTTCTGCAAAATTTGTGCAATTTTTTCCAATCTGTGAAGTTGTTTTGTTGTGACCAAATCTAACTGTTTGACTGTTTTTCGTGACCAGAGGACACAGTGTTGATGAGGACTCAATGTTTGCAAGTGTCTAGACAAAATGACTCAAAGAAAAGTGTGTTGTTTGATGTAAAAATGTTTTGCATACACTTGAAGACACAAAAGACACAATGTTTTGTTGTTTGGTCTTGAATGTTTTGAATGTTTAAAATAAGTCAAGCACAATTCTTATGGCTGGCCAAGACAATAGTTGTTGATCCCACATGGGGTTTTACCCCCGAGGCTACGCTATTCAGAGCGGATACTTAGATGCTTGACCTCACTAGCTCCACCCTCGGCACTCACTTCTCGGGTCAGCCAAGCATCAGTCCCCATGAAAACTCCCGTGGCGAACTTTGTATCTCTACTAAGAACCGTATGTGTGTGGGCCGCTACCAGAGGTCCAACCTCCTGCCCCAACAACTAGAAGGATTTGGGCTTCTAAAACAAAAAGGTGCTAGTAAGGGCATCCGCTCATGTGGCCATACATGTGGCACTTTCAGCTCTGTAAATACAGAAGGCTCCCAGCCGGTAGGGGTTACGCCCTACAAATGATCAAATAAATTTGATCAAACGGGTTTATGGGGAGACATAGTGTCAGTATGAACTAATCAACACACGTTATTCATAGTTTTCACCATGAATACAGTTATTTATAGTGGTTTGGAAGAAGATGGCTTTTCTTTTGCTACCACTTGGGTCGTTCTCTTCTCACTAGTAGTCCTAATGACCACACGGGAAGACAGACCCTCTAAAGATTAAACAAAAAGAGCCTATTGCTCAAGACACAAAAGACAATGGTTCAATTTTAGTGCACCAATTGAAGTGTTTGCTAGTCTATTGAAAACAAAGCACACAATAAAAAAATCAAAAACCCTTGCCAAGGACCTGCAGCAAAGATTTATTAGTAGTTTGGATTGTTTGAAATAATCACCCCTTCCTGCAAGCACACAAGTTAGGTAAATTTTAAATCCAAAAGACTTTGTGAAAATAGGGGCCTTCAACCAAACGATTTTATTTTCAAGACAAGTTGCACCAATTTCGTTAGCTAGATCTGAAGATGTTAGCTCAAAATAAACCGGATCTGAAATATTAAATGACCAAAAATTGAATCAATAAAACTCCAAAAAAAAAGAAATCAACGCACACAGACGCGGTTACCCCAAACACAGACGTGACTCTCTGACGCAGACGCGCTTCTGCGAGACACAGATGCAGTTCCAGAACCCAGACGCGACTTTTGGACACAGACGCGTCTAAAAACACCGCATACGCGACTGAGGAACACAGACACGGTTTTCGGAATCTGCAAAAAAATAAAATAAAATAAAATACTGTCGAGGATGTAGACGCAGTTTCAGATGTCACAGACGTGGCAGAAAATAAAAAACGCGACCCGAAAGTGTGCAGACACGAAAATGTCAAAAATGTTGTCGAAAATGTTAGATTTGCAACTTCAAACACAAAATCTGCAACAAAAATGTTAAATGCAAAAGGGACAAGAGTCTCATCGGGCATGCCAAAATGTATATGGTGAAAATGGATAACAACAATAACGATATTGAAAGGCTAAATGAATTCAACCACAAAACCCTAGCCTAACAACAACAAAGATCCACCATAACATATGAAGATTACCTAAGACAATGCAAATCAAATGAAATCACAAAGATTATACCATCACATGTCCAATAGGGTTTGGATCTCCATTCTTCCTATCTCCATTGATCTTGCTTGATATATTTGCTCTCAGATTTTATGTGCACAAGAGCTCAACAAATAACGGAAATGTGGTTGCAAGTAGGATCGCATATGAAAAACGTAGTGTAGTCAAGTGCATAAATTGATTAGCCAGGGTTTGATAATGAAGGAAGCATCTCCTTATATAGAAGACACTATAAGAAATGGAGGGATAAGATTGAGAGGTGTAAAAGGAGGTCGGCTATGATTAAAGGGTAGTAGAGGAAATAATAAAATAATGGAAGGGGTAGGTAGTGTATGAATTAAGAGATGAATGACATGTTTCATAGGTAGAAAAGGTTAGTGAATTAATTAAATAAATAAAGATTTATTTAATTAATAGAAGGAGTGAGATCAATTAAATAAATAAGATATTTATTTAATTTAGGGAAAATGGATAATTTAAATAAATAAATGTATTTATTTAAATGAGAAATAAGGCTAGAAGAGGATAAATGAATTAATTAAATAAATAAAGATTTATTTAATTAATAGAAGAATTAGGCTAAAATAATTAAATAAATAAAACTGGACAATTTTAGGTGTCTACACATTGTACTCAACCTTGTGGCTTGTTGGTGTTTCCAACTGATTGCTTAAGGATTTCACACTCTTTAGGCTTCACAAGACCTAGATATGTGTACCTTGCAATATTTAAAGACATTGTGAAAATATTGATAAATATTGTTGTCATGTAGATAAACCTCAATGAATCTTAACCAAAATGCATATATTTAACCTTGAAATGGATCCATTCATGGTTATTTAACACTATTATGCACAACTGAGAGTGGTTTCTAATCTAATCCCACTCCTAAAGATAGAAATTTAAAGAGATTTTGAATATTTGAATGAAATGGTATTTTAAATTTAACCTAACTATTAAGGATCGATGCCTAATCCTAGGTAATGGAGTCGGAAAATATAACTTTTAAACATTTCATGGATGCTTAAAGATTCAACCAATAGACCTAAACATTTATGCATTACACAAATGTATGCATGCATCTCACTTCAAATTCTACTTGATGATCACCATTGCAATCCTTAATTCACTTTAATACATTTTGAAAATTTAATCTTCTCCTTGAAAAGAACCTGCAAATATATCTCACATTCACAATAAACTTGCAAAGACAAATTACACTATCCTTGATAGAAGTAACTCATATGAATCAGGAAACACAAATGGGAGACAATTTAAAATGGATTTTCATTACTTCTTTCAAAAATGTTGAATACAATCCATGAAATTCTAAAGTCTTGTAGAAATGAGTTTCTATTACTTAGGCTCAGACTCTTATTATACCCACCCAGTTACAATATTTCAAAACTCCTTACAAGTAATCATGAATTTCCTTTTATGGAAAAATGAAGGGAGAAAACAAGCTTCAAATCACTTGTACACATGTCAAAATTTGATTTAATTGCAATAGAATATACCCAAGATATCTTTACATTTCATATAAGATTAAAAAATATTTGCACTCATAAGAGGGAAATACAAATATAACTAAATTCTTGTCCAAAAAGTTGTTGATCTGGCTTGTTGTAATAGCATGTTGAAGTGTTGCATCCTTGATGACTTTGCCGATGATAAAATTTGTTGTTGCTGATGTGGACTGTGTTGAAGTGGAAATTGCATGAAACTAAAATAGAAAGAGAAAAAATGACACATGATAATTAGCCTTATGAAATGACCAAGGCACTAAAATCTAGTTGACCAATGGATCTACATATCAATTAAAAACTAGATACCCAGAATCTACGTGAGGCACTCATGATATGTTGATTTGGCAAGGTCCTCATATACATAGCTAAGTTGTACCTAAAATGTAGTGTGCCCCTCCTTCCATGGTGTCTTTCTTTCACTCCTCTTTAATGGTGCAATACTTTTGGTGCATTGTGCTATCTGAAAATTAGATGGCCATTTGAATCCCTGTATTTCTTGCACTCTGGTTGAGGTTTCCCTGCACTTATTATCTATAACATTCTTTACCTCTGCAATAAATTCCCCATGCATGATGTTAGTTGCAATGATTTTATCATTCATCATATGATATGTGGACACCTACAACTAGTCACCATCATTAATCTTTTGGAGGGCTATATGAATCATCTCATCAAAATCCTTCTTCTATTTCTCATGAGATTTGATTTCTCCATCCTTGTCTAACAGTTTTGGAATAGTCCAGTGTTGGAGCACATAGAATGAATCAACCTTGTCCTTGATTGCATGCTCCTTCCCTTTTAGATATTGAATCTCCATCACTGACATGTTGAACATTTTACTAGTTAGTGTAATTATTGCAGAAGGTGTTGGTAGATTCTAAGTGACCATACTTAAATCTCTGAGAGTATCAGCTTGTGGTTTCCATATGTCACACAAGTGCTTCAATATTTCTAAAAAACTCCTACATTGTTGCACAACCTATGAAAGAGTTTGATAAGAATCGTAGACTTCATCCAACTTATTCAAAATTTCTCTTAGCAGATGTAGAATGGTGCTCTTCATTAAATCTAGAGCTCTATCCTTTGCAATTATTTTGGCTTTTGGTAGCAACTCATCTTTCCTCTTTAGTTCTTACTCAAAAAATTTCAATTGCTCTTTCATTTGTTCAAACTCCTATGAGGAAGAAGAAACAACATCTCTCATTGAAGAAGAAGGTTCCTCAAATGTTGTGTCATGTGGCAAAGGAGGGAGTGCTTTAATTCCTAAGGCATTCTTCATCCTAGCATTCTCCTTGAATAATTTATTGTATGCCTCATTAATTTCAACTCTCCTTGCTTCCAATCTCTCCAATATTTTTTGTTGTTGCTCTGTGCATGGTGATTGTTGCTACTTCTACAGATGTAGTATTCTTCAAAGCTCTAATCACACCACCATCACCTATTATCTCTTCAACTCCAATTAGCAATTGTGGCTTCCTTGTTGTAGGAGTTGTGGTCCATTGAGACAATACCTTAAGAGTTGGATGGTAACCTATTCCACTGCCACCTCTTTCATTATTGAATTCTGCAACAAATAAAGGATCTTGTTGTTGTTTTATTTGATCTAACAAATATATTTCTTTTAAATTCTAAGATGGTATCAACAACATGGAACTTTCCTTAACCATCTTCCTTGCTTCTTTAAGTGTCACATGATCAAGGTTTAACTCATCAAGGGTCAACAATTCTTTTTGGTTATATGCCCTTTAACTATCCTTTCATCCTCAACCAATGGTCCTTAAACTCTTGAGTTTTAATAAATTCATCATCAGACAAGAATTTAGCAAAGGTTGTCACCCATTTATCATTTATTTGGTCAAATGGAATAGGTGCTCCCACATTTATCCTGTCATTTGGCTCATTTCCTGAAAGATGTTCCCTTGGAGGAGTTCTTGGGGATTGATTTACCTCTTCATCAGTGGCTAAACCTTGCAATGTATGAGAAACTTATTCAGTATCATCTGTCTGCTTATGAATTTCATAAGATATAATTGGTGCAACCAATATTTTCTATGGTGGCTCTTATGTTGTTGGCTCACCAAGCAACACATTTTCTCTTATTTTAGCCATCAACTCCGCCAACCTTGTGGGCACATACACTGAAGTCTCTTCTTCCTTAGAGGGTACATTGGGAAGCTCCTCCTCAGTACCATAAGGCACATTTTTTTATATTTCTTCAAGTATTGGTGCTTTTGCCATAGGCTTTTCTTCCACCATTGGTCTCTTTCCTTTCAATGTAGCAATTCTAGTGTAAATGCTCTCAAAAATTTTAAACATAAGCTCAATCCTTTTGACTTCATTCTTCTCCTTGGGGTAAAAGCCTAAAAAACTAGGATCCCATTTCTTTCTTTGTATTTCAATATTAAACAAAATGTCCCATTTCTTCCTTCTTTGTACAACTTCTCTTGAATCATAACAATTTCTTATTACATCCCTTACATACATAATTCATGGAGATAAGATCCCCTATTCAGATGTATTTCTTTTAACCAATTCATATATCCCTCAAGATCATAATTTCTCATTTGTCCAAGATTTAAAGGTTATATGCTATTTAAATGGTTTTGTACCTCTCCCGAGGTATCAACACCAATAGATAAGTCATAACATCTTACACACTAAGGAAGAAAAGTACCTTTCCTCTACTTCTCCATGTACACCTTTTCTCTCCATATGAACTTTAGAAATGCCATTCTGGGGGAAACATATATAGGCAATTGATGTGGTATATGTGGGCAGCCATGTATCCTAATAATAGTATATTCTAAAAAGAAGAACTAGTCACCATGATTATATCCACCAGCTTCATCAATCCTTTCTACTTTAGGTCTCAACAACTACATAATTCTTTTAGGTAGCTTGTCTAAAACATAACCACACCATCTGGCCACCTTGACAACAAAGCATTCATGAAAAGTTATATGATCACCTATTTCGCATTGACAATCCCATATATAACACCATCTCTATATAGGCAATGCCTTCTTTTTATTATCAAAGAAATTTAGCTTCATTTTATCACTTCACTCATACTTATGTTGATATAAAATTAAATGACATGGGAGAGAATAATACTTGAAAACAATTATTCCACCATGCTCTCTTACTTTAATCTATCCTTCATGAACATCTTCCTCAATGTAAGAAGCAAAGTCATATTCCAGGTTGACACATTTATGTTGGATCCTCATGGCCATAATCATCATCCCAATTAGCATGGTGTTTTTAGGATTCTTTCCCAGGACTTGGCATAGGGCATAGTATGTTTTCATAAAATAGTTTTCAAAATTTATAAGCAATAAAGATTCCTTCCTTGAATCAAATATAATTTCCCTTTTGTTGTCCTGATACTTCTTTCTAAAGAGAAGCACTTCATATGCTCTTAGGATCCTTCTATGCCTCTCGTAATCCCCTTGAATTTTTTCCAGTTTTATCGTCATTAGAGCCTGCCTACTCAAACAAAAGCATTCAACAATTTCCATTCTATTTACATCAACCAAAATTGTGCCATCCTAATTTCTAACAATTTTGGTAGCATAGTCATAATTCCCAGCCATAAATCTAAGCAGGTCTACTTCGATGAATACATCAAGTACAATCAATTAAGCCAAGTCAAGGGACCATGGTTTAGATAGAGGAATGAGCTCATTACTTCTCTAGTAGAAATAAGACATGAGATCCCATCTAGAGATAGCGAGGTTAGCATTCCCACATTTTGCATAGTTGTCCATAAACTCTCACCTATCCCTCCAATTTGTGCTTGATTCGAGAAGTATCCAATATGTCTTGGTAGTATGATCTCCTATCTTCCTTTTCTTCATCAACCTTTGTTGTACTAGTCATGGGTTTTTCCTTTGTGGGAGTTAGTTCATTCTTCTTGCGAGGAGCCTTGCGGTTTTTAGGTGTTTGTTCTTGTGAGCTAGAAACATGGCCTTTTTTCTTATAGGAAACCCAAGGCTTTTTCGGTTTAGCTTCAACCTGACTTGCACTAGGTTCTACATTAGGTCCATGTGAGATTTCAGTCCCTTTAGACGCAACTTCTTTCTTTTTACAAGATGAATCATCTTTCTTAAGCATTATGTCAGCTTATATGAGCTAGGGTTCACTTTATCTCTATCTACTATGAGAATTACGGAACATTGAAGAAAAGAATACTAACAATTTTACCACAATTATGATAAAGAGAAGATTGATGCACTTACTTGTTCAACGAATTTTCTGAAAACCCTTGTAGATTGGTTGGATGAAATCTTCTATGTTGTTGGAGAGAGCTCCACCTTTCCAATTTTTTTGAATGCAAAGTGAGGGAAAAAAGCCTTGATTTGTGAATTTATTTTGGTTGAACTGCACTTCAATTCAAGTCTTGTCTTCATTTATCAAACGCATGCCAACAGTTTGAATTAGATAGTCGTGTGCGCCTTAGAATTTGAGTTGTAGACGATGCATTGTGTACACCGTGGACGACTTAGATTAGTCACATTTATTTTACTTTTGCCAAGTATGCAATCGTTTTCCCATGTGCCAGTGTTGAGTCGTTCATTTTCGGGCCCATTTGGTTACACCTAGATCACCGTGGCAGTGCCACATCACTGGCATTCGGGCCCACATACTCGCACAGAGACCACCCTGCTTCCCCGCGGTTCATCTTCATGCCACCTCATCCTACCTGCGGGGGTGCAGAGTAAAGCTTTTACTTTTTGTCTATATATTTTGTGTTACCTTGCATACCCATCGGTGTTGAGCTACCTTTACTTTTATCCCCGTAAGGGTGTGGGGTAAAACTTTAACCTTGTGTTCTTTGTTGTATGTTACTTTGTGTTCTCGCAACTGTCACCTTGCATTCATTTTCACCTATGCGGAGGTCAACATTGAAATTTTTACTCCCACGAAGGCGCGAGGTAAGTAATTACTTAATCAAACAATTGGGCACATGCATAAATGGAACAACTTAACAAAGGGGGAATGGGGTCATGAAGCTCGGACTTAGCAAATATTAAATCAGTCTAGACAATAGATGATATAAACATGACTTGCTGGTAAGTGAATTAAGTCCTAACTCAAAGGGGCTAGCTATCAAATGTTTTGAACAGTGGGCTCAAGTTATGGCTAAAGGGAATGGTGGTGTAGATAGAAATTTGGAATTCATCAAAGCAAATAGATATTAGACTAGCTCAATCACAAAAACTAGATTGCAATGATAAGAAATCCTAAAAACATTTAACAGAGATATGAAGACAAGATAATCAAACCAAATGCAAACCATTACAAACACAAATATCTCCTCCATAATTCTCCATTGTCCTTCTTTCTCCTTCAAATTACTTTGTTTGTGGATCTCACTTACAAATGCAAAGGCATAGTATGAAATCAAGATTGACAAGATGAAATGGCAGCGTAAGGATACTAGAAGTGTGATTGATTCTCTGAAAATGTTATTAGTTTCTCTGACAATGTGATTAGATCGATAATGCGATTAATTGATCCTTGATTGAAAAAACTCATCCAATTTATAGACAAATTGGAGAGATGACAAGATTAGCATGAAGAGATTCAAATTACTTTGTTTGTGGATCTCACTTACAAATGCAAAGGCATAGTATGAAATCAAGATTGACAAGATGAAATGGCAGCGTAAGGATACTAGAAGCGTGATTGATTCTCTGAAAATGTTATTAGTTTCTCTGAAAATGTGATTAGATCGATAATGCGATTAATTGATCCTTGATTGAAAAAACTCATCCAATTTATAGACAAATTGGAGAGATGACAAGATTAGCATGAAGAGATTCGAAAGGAAATTTCAAATCAAGAATGACAAATATGACAAATTATGACAAGATTGACATGCAAGATTGATTGATTGACAAATTATGACAAAATTGACAAGATTGCTATGCAAAATTGATTGATTGACAAATTATGACAAGACTGAAATGTCATTCCCATGAAATTAGGGGAAATACTAGAAAAATAGGAGAAAATAGAAAATTAGGTTAGAAATTAGAAAATTAGGTAAATTAATTAATAATTTTTCATTCATTAATTAATTCACAAAAAGAGGGAGAATTAATTAGCCAATTAAATATATTTAATTGTGACAAGAAGACTTAGGATAAATAAATAAATAATTTAACCTAGAGGGAAAATGATAAACAAGATTAAATGAACAAATCATAAAACCTTAGAAGATGAATTAGAAATGCAAGGACAACAATTAGGTCTTGACAAAAGATAATTGATTTAGGTTCGATCATGATTCTGATTGATAAAGGACCAATGTTGATAAATGATTAAAATTGGTTGATAAAAATCAATGACAAATTGACCAAGATTGACAAGGAGATCAAATTGATAAACGTCAATTGACATGATTGAAGAGGACAAGGATCGATGACGAATCGATCGTAAAATGACAAAATTGGCAAGGACAAGGATCGATGACAAATTGATCGCAAAATAACGAGATTGACAAGGACAAGGATCGATGACGAATCGATCGCAAAATGACGAGACTGATAAGAGGACAAAACCCTAATTCTATCATCGATTAGGATTGACGATGTCCAAAATGATGATAAATGAGCACACACATTGATGCGACAGGATAAGATCGACCAAAATCATGACTGAAGATTGTTATCGACAAGACCTAATTTGAAAGCAATAAAAATGAGGAATGCAGAAGAAGGACTCGATGCTCGCAAACGATAAAGACCAAATGTGCAACATAGAAGAAATGTTAATGCAACGCAAGAACCCTAAAATAAGGCAATGCGCAAATGTTAAAGTATGACTCCACAAGTGTTGACCATTTTTAAATGTCTACAGGTGGGAATGGTGATTTATCAAACTGGTCAACAAAGAAACATAACGAAAGGCATAGGAAGCCAATCAGGCCCTAGGGGTTTTATACTTAAACAATTTTTTGCAACTCTAGCAACTTTTAGAAGCAAATTTTGACATTCCTAACATGGCCAATTGTAAAGGAACATGTTTCCTTTTGTTATGCCTTGTTATTAGCTTATGTACTAAATCTTTATGTCAAAATATGATTTCACGTCTCTAGTCTTGTATATTTGAACATGTGACATTAATGTATGCTTGATTATGTGCATTTGGTGAAGTATGTTAATTTGATGATATCAAGGTCCTTACACTCCTAATTATCGTTTATTATCTATTAATTACCATTAATCATTTGTCTATTTATCAAATACATATTAATGATCATTTAATAATTTCCATTTTCTAGTTATGTATTATCTATTTAATTAATTAATGTTCAATGTGGGTTAGTTACTCATAATTCATATTTCCATCTCTTAGTGTTCATCTAAAAACATAGTCTTCCACTCTTCATCCATCAATGAACTCTTGTTCATTTTAGAAATATAACCTTCATCCATCAATGAACTCTTTTCATTTTAGAAACTTAATCTTCTCTTACAAGTTAACTCTTCTCCATTTTAGAAACTTCTTTTCATGCAAGTTATTTCATCTCTTAATAGAAACTTTATGTGCACAATTATCCTCTTCATGACTTGAAATTACAAATTTCCAATTTAAAGTTGAATTGACTCATTGTCATCATTCTTATCCCCATCTTCTCACTCAAAAATATATTCATTCTCTTCATCCTTTCAATAATATTAAACCTTATACAAATCCATTCTATCAAAATCTATTTGTCAAATGAAAATCATAACTTAAGAATTGAAATCAAATCATTACCATCATAAATTACAAAATCCATTCCAAACCTTATATATGAATGATGTTGCTTCAGTTTGAAGGTATGTAGATGCAATATATGTAGCATAACACTAATTAAAATATGAATAATAAATTTGACATAATATAATTGCTTGATTGATTAATCCCCAAATGACAAGGAAAATGATGAATTTGAAATTTTTTGAGATGGAGATGAGGATGAAGACCTAACTTAATTTAACTAACAATAGAAATTTACCAATTCAAGGACTTCAGATGATAATGATAGATTATTATTAAATGATGGATACATATGCATATATAATTTCTATTTGGAGACTAAGCTAATTGAAGGAGGAAGAAGATTCTAAATGCAAGAAGAGTTAATTGAAGATATGGATTGAATGGAAATAGAAAATATGACTGGATAAATTATCTCATATTTTAATTAAATAATATAAATATTATTTAATTAAATGGATACATGATAATTAAAATATAGATAATATGTGATTAATTATTTAATGGTAAATAATGATATGATTAATTATTAATGCATGATGCTAGGATGAGTTAGGAGAATAATTAAAGGGGAATTATTTCAATGTCTACATTTTGCCCATCTTTGAAGCAATATTCAAAGTGACATTGTTTCAAAGAAAAAGAAAAAAATTGCTAAGAAGAAAAAACAAAGAAATGAAGAAAAAGTTGATAAGATACCCTAGTTGGGTATGAAATGGAAAATTAGAAAAAAGAGGCGGTTGATGCCTCCTCAAAAGATTATTTGTGCATAAAATGCATGAGTCATCTCTCAAAAGATGTGAAAAATAAGAAGAAGAAATATGAAAGAAAGTGGTAGAAGAAAAAGAATGAAAGATGTCCATGCAATAAAAATGCAATGATGATGATGTGTTATGTTGGATTTTAGATTACCAACCTTTATTTAATATAGCAATTGATGTTATGCACCAGGGTGTAGAAGACCAAGGTGACAATGTATCCAATGCATGCACTAATTGTCAAGCAAACAAAAGAAAATAGGATGCCCAACACTCACAAGGTATAATACTCTTGGTGGGTTCATAATGAGACAACCATCAAACATGACATAAAAAAATAAAATACCTTTCTTCGTATACCATGCAAAGCACACATGATATGAAATGATCATATCAACCTTGAGTAGGCACACTACATGTCAAAAGATAAAGAAAGATAAAGATTAAAAGATAAACCAAATAAAAAGATAAGAAACTATAAATAAAGACACAATAATGCTATCTTATGCCAAGGTATAGAAAGGACTAATTGATGGACTATGATTATGTCTAGTTTTGGGAAGGAAACTTCATGTATAAGACAAGCTACAAATTAAAAGGGAAATTTTCAGGATGGTAAAGGATTAGTTTGATTGCATACTATCTAGATTATGTCAAGCTCTATTGTTTAACATTGAAAGCATATATTTCAAGAGTGTTGGTTGATGGTTTGAAATATATGCCTATGTTTGGATGTTTGGTTATGTTTATTGATCGATGGCAGAAAGTGTATGCATCTTGTTGACCATGGAATGTATCCTAGTCACCTAGTAGTCCAAAAGGAATAGACCGATAAGGTTTACTCATTTTCCCCCATTGTATAACAAGGTGCAAAATGGAATGTAAGGAAGACTTGACTAAATGACACAGATGCAATATGGGTAAGTGGACGAGGACCTAAAAGACGGTGGAATTTCTTTTATTACACATGGCACCTATGAGCAATTTTTCACCATGGTACTTGTCCAAGATGCCACCAAAGGTAGTTTTCGCCAAAGGACAATTTTTATCTTTACTATTTTTATTTTTTTTGGATGTTAGACATGGCGCCTCTGCCAAGTTTTCACCATGATGAATTTTTTCATTTTTTAATTTTTTAATTTTTACATTTGGGATATTCATCAAACACATGTAAGTTCTTGAGATGAACTATGTTGATTGTTTTGCTAGTGTGAACATTGTCTTTATTTGTCTAGTTCCTACACCTAGTAGTACTATTCACACTAGCTTAAGTTCACTTAGTTGGTCAGTTGTCTCACTACATAGACACTTGACACATGCCTTCACACTTGTATCAAGTGTTCTACATGTGTCATACTTCTTAGAAGGTTAGTCAGTCTTTCTGTTTCACCTTCCTACTTCCTACTACATCTATATATGCAAGAAAAATTTATTGTACATATGTACACATTTTTTATGATTCATTATTGGCTATTGCATTGTGCTTGATTCATTCATGGAAGTTAGAATTTTGCATTCATTTTCTACTACTCCAACATGTTCATCAAGTTCTTGACTCTCAAGAGTAGCCAATTGATATGCTCCTAAATTATATTTGGAAATAATGACATATTGCCCTAACCAATTAGGCTCAATTTTTCCTTTAATAAATCATACATAAAGCGAGTTCATTTGTTGAATCAATTATTTTGTTAGTGTTATTATATAGAGAATGCATCCACATTTCAATGAAAAGCAAAATATCATACTATATTGAGGTTTGCAACGAAGTTCATAGATTAAAGGTTTGTTTGATTTATCTTTAGTACTTTCAAATTTCATTTGTGATTTCTAATTCTCTGATTTTCAATATTTACATATATACTGATGAAACATTTATAGGATCAAACACATTAATAATAAAGTACATCCAACAACCTAGAAGATTTATGAAATTTAGAATCAAATTGAACACGTTTTTTCTTTCCATATATGCATTGTCCATAGAAGTCAAATTCAAGAGAACAATCTATAATACCCCTTATAAAAATTTTAATTTTCAAGGTCTATAGACCTTCCTCACCAATATACCCCACTGTTGGTGCCAATTGTCTTCTTAATGGGTAACTTTCTCTCTAAGCTAAGAGAATACTTATATACCCAAAATACATGACTATTGTAACTAGAAGTTGAAGACTCGTAACCAATATATAGCCCCGTGTTAGGAGTTCAAAATTTAACTTCTCTATAGGTCCTAAAGCCAATGAGGAATCAAATTTTAACTAATCTATAGGTCTTTCTATAGACTTGTAGCCAATGTATAACTACTCTATAGGTCATGCTACAAACTTTTAGCCATATTGGAATTACTCTACAAGTTGTATTGTATGTATAGAATAAATATTACATTGAATGTATGTGCATGCATCAAGCTAATATGGTACCAACTCAAACCACCTATATGAGCACCATACCTCAAACCATCTTACACCCCCCATTACCAAATATATTTTACAATATTGCAATATTCATTTTACTCATAGATTGAAAATTTTGTTCCAAACTAGGGATTTGTAGATCTCCTAAAATACTTGTAGACACCTAACAATGTCTCATCGCTAACACACTAAATATTCATCTTAATTAATTAAATGATTCTTTAGTTATTTAATTAAGATAATTCCTATTATTTTGGGTTAATTTAATCATTACATTTCAACATTACTAATTATTCAATTTCTATCTTCATCAATTAATCATTTAACCTCCTTTTCTTATACTAATTAAATAATTTATTATTTAATTAATTTCAAATTAACACCCTTAATTAAATAATCTTGATTACTTAATTAAATTAAATTTCTGATAAATAAAAAATTTAAAGTTAACTAATTCATTCTTTGCTAATTCAAAAATTCAAAATTCAAATTCCCCGAATTCTAATTTCATTTAATTTCAATAAAATGTGTAAAATTCAAAAATCAAAATTCAACTCAAATGCATTTTAAAATCAATTTCCTATAACAAGTGTTGAAAACCTAATTGGCACTAACTTTCAGTCAAATTCCCAATCAATTCAGTCATCTAACCAGTTAACTCCTCAATCACCTTTTCTAACTCAAAATCAGTTATCTCCTCAGTATATTCAGTCATCTAATCAATCAATCTAGTTAACTCATCAATCAAATGAGTTTAACTCTCAATCAGTTCTATCTCAAGCAATCTCCATCGTTGATAAATTTTGTTCTCAAATCAATCTCAATCGTCCATTCCTCTCATCCAGAATCTATAAATTGCACACCATTTTCCCAATTTCAACAACCACTGTCTTCAAAATTATTGTGCTATCTTTATGTAGGAATCCCAACGCAACACTAAGAGCCACATAACACAATACTGGAGAAGAACAATGGAAGCCACGATTTTCATCAACAAAGGGGGTTTCTTTGTTTAATGCTCATGTCTTGTTGATTTGAATCTATTTCATTGTCATTTATGGAATTACTTAATTAGAACTAAATATTGGTGGTTTATTCATTTATTTTGATTATACATGAGTAATTTTCTTGTAAAAACAATACCCATGACCCTCTCATTAAAGAATCACATTTTTACCCTTCTATGAACAATAATTTTAAGGTAATAGTTATCATTAAAATATACCTCTCCACCATCATACTTCTCATAATTTGTAAACCACAACTGATAGGGACTCACATGGAAAGAAGCTTCCAAGTCAATCATCTATGCATCCAAAGATGCATGTGTTACTAAGGTTGTGACAAAGTCATCTTTTGCATTCTCTTGAATTTTTTTAGCATAATCATCATCAAATCCACTTTTTTCTTCTTTTTCTCTTGCTTATAATCCTTTTCAAAATGATCTAGCTTATCACAATTACAACATTCAACCTTAGAATGTTTACCAGGAGACATATATAGCCCACAAGAATTAGAGCTACTTTTAACCTATCTCCTTCAACTATTCATGAATAATCAAATATTCCCCTATATAGAATCTTTTTACCTCATCTCTTTTGATAGTAAAGTAACCACTACCTCATCAAGCACAAGCTTTGAATTAGTTCTCATAACAATCATCACCAAGTTATTCCACAAGTCTTGAAAAGAACATAGAAGTTCATGTATCAATCTTCCTCTTCTATTTCCATACCGATAAATTTTAATTGACTCACAATTGTGTTTAATGCATTCAAATTCTCTAACACTAAATCATCATCACTCATCTTGAGAATGTACAAATTACTAGAGATTTAGCTTAGTACTATTTTTTTAACTTCTCCTATAGCGATTTTGACTTGGATCATTCACAATCATTTAGTAACACTAAATCCACCAAACAAAGCTTGATAACGTTTCTTAACTTTCAATCTAATATAACCTACTATTCATCTCTCGTTTATGTAGGTCTTGGTCTAAATATTTTATCCCAAATGTCTCAAATAATGAACAATTATTCTATCTTAAGCTTCCACAACTCAAATTTATTGTCATTGAATCACTTTATCTCCGATCTAGATGTGACTACCATTTTCCTAAGGAATAAATTTCCTTTGTGCACACAACAACTCAAAACAACATTAGTCTAAAAATCCTCTTCTTGAGATAATTAGGTTCTAATACCAAACGAAAGAAAACTAAGATGCAAAAAAGCTTCCTGCGCTCTACGAAGAGAGAAATTGCTTTAAAGACCATATCTAGCAATTTTTAATGACAAAATCACATATGCAAATATCATACAAAGACATGGAAAAACATACAACTCACAAAACCATTACATGGTGGTATATCCAGAGAAAAAACTTTCTAGGAGAAAAAAAATTACACTCTAAAGTATGGCATCAATTGTATTACAATAACAATATAGTTACATACAACTTTAAGCACATGCCCTTACGTGAGTATCGCAAACATGACATATTGGAGTAATTTCGATAACATAATAACATCCTTGCAACAAACTATGATAAATTCATGCAAGTACCCTAATAAATAGAAGATACACAAATAACAAACCATCCAATGGTTTTAAAAAATAACATGAAAGAGGTGTGGCACCCAAAACCCATGGTCCAAATTTCAAGCTCTTTACCAAGTTTAAATTCTAGGCTTTAATTATAATATTCCTTACAACTATATAGCTTGTCATAGTCAACATTCCATCTTATGTATCTAAAATTTTCATGTTCCTCCACTGAAAGATGCTTTATGACATGCACTATAAGACTATCATAACATTGGTTAGGATTCCAATGTAACCCTCACAATCATGCTATTAGTGCCAAAGAATTTGTCATGAGTAACTCCCACATATTATAATGTCATAAGATTCTCTTACAGACCACAATATACAATAGATGCTCTTACAATTCCTTTTAGACATTCCGAGATGGTTGACATGTACTAAAGAGTGCCATCTTAAAATGGGTAGGATGTCGTACTTCTCATGCGAGGATAAAAGTAATACATAAATATACAACAAATAATAAATACATAACATTAGGAATGCAATGCTTATATACCTCTCCTAGAAACCTTGTGCTAGCTCATGCCAATTCTATACTACATCCCTTTATTTTTGTACCTCTCATCCAATTATCCCTCTATGCTCAAAATACAACAACTCCCAAAATGGTATTCCCTCATTCATTTTGTTGTTGTCTTTTTCTTTTATGGATCTACTTTTCCTAATCAAGTCAGTCCCTCAACAAAATTATGCCATTTCATATTAATTCTTATCAATTGATTTATTTTCCCCAAGGTATGGTTTGTATTAGAGTTTATTGAATTTTTGAGATTTTTTTTGTGTAGGGAAAATTTCAATCTATAAGTTTGACTAGTGATTTAGTCACTTTAAGAAATCTTGTGTAATTTATAACATCCTTTTTTATTGATTCAAGTATAATTATTTCCATATCATCTATGTGTTAGTGGAGTATTTTTCTTATAAATAAAAGATTTCAACTATCATAAATATTTAGGAAACTATGATTTGCACATGGAGAGCTTTAAGCTTCTAAGTTAAATGTCATTATTTATTTGGTATTATTATTTGGAAATTATATCATGTTTAATTTAAGACTAATTAATACCATTATATAAGTGATTCGATAAAAGTACAAACTTGTGTTACACTTTTATAAAAGAATCAACCAACATAAACATTAATTCCCAACTTCAACCACATAAAAAGTGACCTTTATGTTTTGAATTTCAAAATAATGCAAACTAATGAGATGTAGAACTCTTGATTAGGTTAATGCTTGTAATTAAAAAAAGAAAATTAAAATTTATTTGACGTGTTTTTTTATAAAATTTATTTGAATTGCTAAAAAATTTATAAAATTTGAGGTCTAGTTAATTCATAAAAGAAAGATCTTTTTTTTTTCTTTGATTTTTTTTGTCCTCAAATAGATAACTTCAATATATAGTGCATGAAAAATATTGATGGAGATTTATCTCATATTGACGTTTTAAAGCCAAACTTACTAAAAGTCAAAGTTTTCATTTAACATCAACTTTTACCTTTTATTTTTTAATCATTTTTAGAAACTAAATTATAATCTTTTGGAGAGGATTCTCCACTCTAGTGAACCATATATTTTTTGAATTTTTTTGAATATATTTGAATATTTTTTAAATATCTAATCAGCCTCATCTTTTATTATAGCAACCTACTTATAATATTTAAAAAATATTTAAACTAATGAAAATATTAAAAAATATATTTTTGGATTGTAGACTTAGAGCTTTACAAAAGGGCATTTATGGTTTAAAAATATCCACTTTGATTAAATAATTATTTTGTTCAAGTGGAAAGTTATAAAAAATTCGAAAAAATAATTACGTGGCTACCAATTAGGCAATGGCATAGATGATTTTGACCAAAAGGGTCTTTGATCGAAACCCTTATGATCAAAATGAAGGGCTTCAATCAAAGCCCCTACGACTAAAACAATACAAGCAAATTTGATGGTGATTCAAATTATTAAAAGGAGAATACTTATTTTGACATCTCAATTGAAAGTGTTTTGGCTGAAAAACTTTTGCTACATGCATTCCAAGTGGTTTCAGGCAAAATTATTTATATATAGCTGAAAGTGTAACACACGTTTGTGATTTTACTCGATTAAAATTAGGTGCCTTCAATGATTGTGACAAATTCTTCATATTTATAGGACCCACCACATTTGGAGGTCTACAAACCATGTATTTTATATCTATTTATGGACTTTCATCTTTAGGATCTAGATGACACCATTGATGAAATTGATATCCTCATCAATGGTAATACTTTTTTTGCTACATCATCATTTTTATATTTGTTAACGCTTGTTTTGTTTCCTACTTTACATGTTTTTGAGTTATTCCCTGCTACAGTTGGCTTGGGACTCTTGATTAGGTAGTAGCAAATCTCAACATCAATGTGAGGACAAATATGTAGTTTATGGATACATACATGTTTTATTTTATTTTATTTCCTCTTTATCCTTCATGAAATGGGAAGACCTTTTACATGTGCTCATGAGCCTATTTCTTCCAAAGTAGCATTGTTGTTTAATGATAGTTGTTGGCCTTCTTCAATATCCAGTTGTAGTGTGCAAGAGGCTACACATTTTAGGGGCTACACGACCCTTCAATATATTTCCTCTATTTTTGGGGGTCTTTTTGCTCTACTTTTGGGGGGCTTCTCCCTCTTTTATTGGAGGGATTTTTTTTTATGGAGGAAAATCACATCTACATGGGTGCCTTATCAATCTATATATTTGTAATATCCCTTGACAAAAAAATTATCAAATCTAAAACTTCTTTGATCTTCTTTAATGCAACTAGCTTCTAAGAATGGACACTTAAACATCTTGAAATTACAACCAACTTCATAGAACTGATGTATTATGAAAGGTGGAGCTTTTAGTTCTTCCCCCGGTTGGGCCCCTACTAGAATTTCGGCGGTTCCTGGCTGGACAACCCCTGAACTACAGAGGCAGGAGAGTTAGGAAAAACAATGAACGAAGAGGGGCTTTCCTGAAGTACTGAGTGAGGGAAGTATCCCCCGCCAAGGGATACTTCACTAACGAAGACAGGGGATACTTCACTAACGAAGACGAAGGAAAGCGGGGGGCAGGTGTCGTCCCTTCCATCCAATACATAGAAACTTGTCCCTTGTCCCTTGTCTTTGTTCTTGAGTAGGCATTTCATTCATGTATTCCATTAGCCCCGTAATAGTTGGCTCAGTATTTGTTCGTTTGCTCATACTTCGTTAGTTTATTCTAGAGGAACGGGGAGGGATTTTGACTCATAAAGATGGTAATGAAGAAACAAGCTCTTATGGGTCTCGCCCTTTGAACTTTAGTTGCCTAGCGTCATCAACTTGATCTGACACTGTATATGGAACGACATTCATAGTGTCTAGGCATAGGTAGGTTTGTTTCGGAATGACATTAATTGCTTTATCGAGAAGGTGCGACCCCTATTGAAATTACAACCAACTTCATAGAACTAATGTACTATGAAATATCACTAATGTTTATCATGGAAGTACATCATATTTGTTGTCATAATCTATTATAAATAAAAAATACATCTGCTACAAATTATTCCAAAATTATGAGCAAATATGAAACCCAAAATGTATTGCAAGCTCACAAACTTTTAAGGAAACTTCCCAAACTTAGAGCACGAGTTTCTTCTAATATAATGACTCATTTTATAATGGACTAACAACAAGATACACACAAAGATCTTTTGTAATTATCTACAACAAATGAATACTCAAACCCCAAAGAACTTCTACAAACAAAAAACAAAATTGAAGATTTGAACAATTAAACACAACAATGATCCCTGAATGAGATTATACACCGATAATCCTTGAATCTCATCTTAGATCATCTGGTAATCCTCTAATTCTCATCCTTAGATCACTTGGAAACTTTCAGATTCTCCTTCTATAGTCCCCTCCACTAGTTTATTAGCCACTAAAGAAACAAGCAAAAGCTTTGATAAAATTTGCAACGAGAATGATTCCTAATAGCCCAATTTCTCAATATATCCAAATTCAAACCAAAATGGGTGCCAAAAAGTCAACTTCCAAGCAAAAGGAAACTTTCCTTTGTCAGGTGTCTACAAACTCCCCATGAGTTGCCAACTTGATCAAAATTGCTAATTACCACTAAAAGCCAACAAATAATTTGCGTGAAGTTTCCCAAATCCCCATGCCAAAAGAAGTGAAGATATTCAAATTAAATATCTTTTGAGAGGGAAACAAATTCTTAGCAAAAGATACCAGAGATGTGAAGGAAACTTTCCAAAAACCAATGCCACCAAATGGGACATTAATTTAATATTTATTTGTTTGATAAATTTTATTTACATCAAAATAAATAATATCTTAAATTAATACATTTTTTAAACCATCCTATAACCTTGACTTACTATTTTTGGACAATGGAGACTTAGTATTTTTAGTAAGTTTTAATTTTTAGAAGAAGGGGAAATTGACAATATTTGTCGGGATCCATCTTTTGACCCACCAAAACCACTCTTAAGGGTAGGTGTTAGTGTGGGTTTTTCATTTTATTTCACCCAGTTATATACTTTTTCTACTTCACCTAGTTATATAGTTAGTGTATTTTTTTAATTTCATTTCACTTAGTTATAAAAAACAAACTATGCCTGTTGATTCTTTTATCTAAAATAAGCTTCTAAATTATTATTGTTAGAGTTATCTTGTATTAGCTAATAATTATTTATTTAATTATTAGTCTATTAAACTCTACGCTTAAGCTAAACTTAGGCATTTAATAAATATTGTAGGTATTTAATAATTATTCTAATTATTAAATACACATTATCCCTTTAGGGTTTCTTTAGGGTTGCATACCTTTAGGGTTTCTATTATCCTTTTATAAGGATTGTATTGTACTTGTTCATTAGATTGACTCCCTTTCTGAATGATAATTTTCTTCTTTAGAGCATTTATGATTTTTTGCTTTATGTGCCTCCATTCTTCTCTTGTGACAGGTATTTGCATGCAGGTGTTCTTGGGATCTCTGAAGTTGTATTTCCTCAACTTCTTCATGGTATCAGAGCTTATATCTGCTGCTGCTTGTTCCTGATTTTTCAGAAGGTTTTTTGGAGGAGGGTTTCAAGTTTTTTTAGAGTTTTTTATTGGATCTGGGGTATTTGTTTTGTTTTTGATCATTTTGGGCTCAAACGGATCTCACCGTTGAGCTCAAAACGCCCCAAAACCCCCATTTCCATATAAAATTTGTCAATTTTTGACAAATTTTGGTTTTGAAATTTTTTCTTTGGTTTTGCCTTTTTTGGGCACGAATTTTGAGAAATTCGTCAAAAAATTATTAAAAAAAATCAGAGCAGTTTGGACTAAAACAGATCTCACCGTTGGCTTTCGAAGAGCGTTTCCATTCATTTTGATATATAATTCGACCAATTTCGGTGACAAGTGCATCTGGGCCATGATTTTTTCATTGGCATGCTTTACAAGGCACAAAAATCTGTACGACTGTACCTGCAAATGCGTCAGAAAATTTTTGTCAAAAAAATAAAAAAAATAAAATTTTTGTTTACCCTTTTTATGCCCAAAAAGAGGGGTTTTTTTTTTCTTTTGGCCATATCTTAGGCATACGGAGTCGTTTTTTTGAAAACGAATAGGCGTCAGAAAGCTGGTTTCGAGCCGGACCTTCTCATATTGGTATTTTTTTCCAATTTTTCTATTTGATTGTGTTTTTTTCCAGTCAAAGTGGGGTCTCTTTTTTGCACTTCGGGAGACGTAGAATGAGCATCCGACCTCCATTTTTTGAAAAGTTTGTATTTTTGAAGCATGTGCTGGTACTTTCCAGCCATTTGAGTTTTATTTCCAGATTCTGCTCCATGCATATTTTATTTAGTTTTTTGCTTTTCAGCACTCTGGTGGATATCTTGGTTGTTTCAGGTCCTGGGATCTCTTCTCTGGGTAAGATGTCTCTATTTTGGTTCTCCTTTCTATTTCCAATCTTCTTATCATTGTAGCTTGTATTTATGCAAACACACTGAGATAAAGTGCCATCATGCATTGTTTACTTGGGATCTTGCACATCTTGTGCCTTGTTGTACATGCACTACTTATAAAGTGTCATGAGGGGGTTGATGTTTGCCTGTTGTTTGTCATCTTCCTTTGTCCAGTGAGTGTTCCTTCCATGACATTCACCTCATGATGTGTGTCAAGTGAGTGTTCCTTCCATGACACTATGTACTTTCTCTGCACCTTCAATGTTCCTGGTTCTTCGTCATGAAGTTCTTGTAGGCTGTTCTTTTCAGCATTATGGGGAGGTTTGTCCTGTTGGTTCTAATGCTTCCTTGGTTCAATTGATCAGCTCTTCAGGCTTTGATGTCTCATGTCATCTGTATCTTCGAGTTCAGTTGTTTAACTTGTCCCTCTCCCTTTTCAGCATTATGGGGAGGTTTGTCCTGTTGGTTCTAATGCTTCCTTGGTTCGATTGATCAGCTCTTCAGGCTTTGATGTCTCATGTCATCTGTATCTTCGAGTTTAGTTGTTTAACTTGTCCTTCTCCCTTTTCAGCATTATGGGGAGGTTTGTCCTGTTGGTTCTAATGCTTCCTTGGTTCGATTGATCAGCTCTTCAGGCTTTGATGTCTCATGTAATTTGTATCTTCGAGTTCAGTTGTTTGCCTTTGTTTGCCATCTGATTCGAGTAGTGCCATTTGAGGGCACTCATGCAGATTACAGTCTTCTCTACTTGGTCATGTTCTATTTTAGTGGAGGTTCTTCATATTAGTAGTTACTCTTCGACAGTGTTTGCATCTATTTCATGCTTCAGTGGTGTTCTTCTTGCTTTTCCATCTCTTTTTGGAGTAGAGTTTTTTTCCCACGTGGTTTTCTCTATTTCTTTGTTTCATAGAGATTTGGTTGTGATTGGGTACCTCATCAGGCCTTATTGCCAGGACCCAAATTTGCCTTTATCATGTAGTTGCCTTTTTTGCTTCATGCATTTAGTTTTTTAGCTACTCCCTAAGTTCATCTTAAGGGGGGGTGTTAGAGTTATCTTGTATTAGCTAATAATTATTTATTTAATTATTAGTCTATTAAACTCTACGCTTAAGCTAAACTTAGGCATTTAATAAATATTGTAGGTATTTAATAATTATTCTAATTATTCTAATTATTAAATACACATTATCCCTTTAGGGTTTCTTTAGGGTTGCATACAAGTTAGGGTTTCTATTATCCTTTTTATAAGGATTGTATTGTACTTGTTCATTAGATTGATTCCCTTTCTGAATGATAATTTTCTTCTTTAGAGCATTTATGCTTTTTTGCTTTACGTGCCTCCATTCTTCTCTTGTGATAGGTATTTGCATGCAGGTGTTCTTGGGATCTCTGAAGTTGTATTTCCTCAACTTCTTCTGAGCAGGTTTTTCATTTTATTTCACCCAGTTATATACTTTTCCTACTTCACCTAGTTATATAGTTAGTGTATTTTTTTTTATTTCATTTCACTTAGTTATAAAAAGCAAACTATGCCTGTTGATTCTTTTATCTAAAATAAGCTTCTAAATTATTATAACTCATCCATAATTGCTTTGTAGCCACACACACACACACACACATATATGTGGGTTGAATCCAACTATAATAAGATAATGCTTTGAAGCCCCAGGAGTGATTTGTAGCATCAATGTAACAAAATCTTCTTGTCCTACTATTTTAACTCCTATAACATTGCTAAAAGTAATACAAATCGCCCTCATTAATGATTCTAGTAGAAGAAAATGTTCTCAATTAGTCTCCTTAACAATCTCATGCTAATTGAAAGTTTAAAACACTTGTATCGAATTATTGTTCTCTTGTAGTACTCCATTAGCAAATATATCAAGGATGCATCATACCTATATTAGCTAATTGAACTCCTCTAATAGCTTTGTGATTATTTGTAGCATTGTTGTAAACAACCCACACCTTACTACTGGGGTATTTGTAACCTTCTACAAAAGTGCTCAACTAGTTAACCATGGGATCAAAACTTCTCCATTGAGTTTCTCGAATCATGTGGGGTGGAGGAAAAACTAGTCTTGTGACAACGGTAATTGTCATGAGACCTTCCTTTATTAACTTTGGGAAGTGAATATTACAAGTGGGCAATCTCGTTGCCTTCTCCTTTTGCTATTTATCTATATGACAAACAAAACTAAAACACACATCAATTCTTACAATTCTCCAACTTGTACACATTTCTTTGATGCTTGCATATATAGCTATTTTATAGATTTTCAATGATGACAAAGTTCTATTTAGTTGAAGAAGAATTTTGATCA
Organism: Cryptomeria japonica; assembly: GCF_030272615.1. Classification (NCBI taxonomy): domain Eukaryota; kingdom Viridiplantae; phylum Streptophyta; class Pinopsida; order Cupressales; family Cupressaceae; genus Cryptomeria; species Cryptomeria japonica. The sequence goes on along the minus strand of NC_081411.1, from coordinate 614,287,702 downwards.
TCCAAGGTAGAAGTTGTATAGAAGCATGTTCAATTCAAAATTTGAGTTTTGGCACATGTATTGTCAATGGACACCTTAGGAATCATGGTACAATCTTTGTGTTTTCTAGCTATGTACCTTTGTCTAACGCTTGTCCCTCCACTCAAATTTAGTTTTGTGTCCAAGTTTTCTTGTTTTAATAGATTTGGATCAATAGGTATAGTTATCACTGTTGGACATTGTTGAGAAGTTTGTGGGATTGTGTTGTTGTCATTGATGTCAACATATTCCTTTGTGTCTCAGTATTGTAGTCAGATTAAGTAAGTTGGTTTGGCTAGAGTGTTGCAGATTAAAGGGTTTCGAGATAAGTATCTGTAGTTGATTCAGCAGAAGTTTCTGTGGTCCGCATGGTGATTTGATCGAGTTATGAGGTCCAATATTGTGGTTGGTTTCTCAGTTGTTCGATGTTGTTTAGTGCTTTGGATTTTGCTCTGCATTGCTCTGCGTTGCAATATCTTGGTTTGTGGATTTGGCAAAGTATTTGGGACGTTCTGGTGTGTCCTCAATTCAGATGGTTCATGATTTGGATGTCCACAAGTGTATCTTTCAGTTTGACAGTCAGTTCAGTTTGTGTTCTTGAAGTTGGGTATAATGATGATGGAGATTCTAGTAAGTTGTGATGTTGCGATTGTTGTTGTGGTAATTCATGATGCTTGTGGATGTTTCTAAATCATGTCCTATTTGTGTTGATGGTCCACATTGATTGTTGTGCTTGTTATTGATGATTTATCTGGTATGTTTGTGTTATGCGACATTCTTGGTGACTGGATGATTGTAGCATGTTGCAGATGTTCATGATGTGATTGTTGAAGGTGTTGCGTGTTTGAGGAGTTGATTTGGGTCCATACTATGTCTTAGTCGACATTGTTTTGGTCCACATGTAATATTGTAGCGTGTATGGTTATATTGTTATTATTTGTGTTGTGGGTTGAGCCGACCTTGAAATATAGGTTGATGATTTGTATAAATATATGTAATAATCATATGAGAGATGTATCTACGAGTGCATCCGAATGTGTGTGATCGGATAATGCGAACAAATCTTTTGATCTTTCGGAAGTGTGAAAAAGTGTGGCAGAGAAGATCAAATTGTGTGCTTAATCGGAACTGTAACCAGGCATGAGAAGATGATATTCTATCAGTTCATGATCTTCCAAATGTATTCCAAATCGTTTTGTAAGACAACGAGTCTTCCCTAGGGTTGTAGCCCTTCTTCTTATTGTTTTTGAGCAGTGAGCTGTAGGCAGTGTGCTTGAATGCATGTGCACTCCCCATTGTAATATTTCATATACTTCTAATAGGATATCATCTTATTGTGGGTAGGTTCCCACCGTGGTTTTTCCCTTAACTGGGTTTTCCACATTAAAAATCTTGGTGTTATGCGTGTTATTGATGTGGTGTTGATTCATGCTTTCACTGTTATTTATTAAATCCGAAATTGTGTTTGAGTTAAGTAAAGTTTGTGTGCAAACTGATTCAACCCCCCTCTCTCAGTTTGCTGCATTGTTTCCAACAATCACCACTTACACACCTCTTTCTCCACTTAGTAATCCTCAATTCAACGACTTCTTACAACCATAATAAGACCAATGATATATGGTAGAGAGTGCTAGCTATAGAATCTCAAAAATTTACCCAAGTGGGATACCCTTTTTATATGGGTACAATATTTATAAATATTATAAAATTATTAAATAATTAGAATAGATCCAAGATCTATAAGGTGTACAACAACACCTAGTTACTTAGTCCCAATATAGTGTACCACTAAACAAGAAATCAACACATATTGATGATCATTAACTTGATACCCATAACCTACTCTCTCATTGTCAATAACTTATCTAGTGAGGGTTGACTAGACACACCACACAACAATAACGAGGATTAAGTACCAGAAGTATAATTAAACAACTACAGTGAATAATATTACTAGGAGACACACATAAGGTTACCCATGGTTTGAGTTGTGGTTTAGTTAGATATGATGATACATATATTTCTTTAATTTCTTGCTCTCGTCACTATTGAACTATAACAACATTCTCTTACTTGATGCCCTCTCTATTTAGAAATAATGTACCTTACAAAATTTGAAAAGATAAATAAACCACTTCATATCAATAATCACAATAAAACAAAATATGATAACTCAATATCATTATCACACAAATACACATCATTAATATAAATTAAATTCAAATCACTAAAAAATAAACAAAATATTAATACTTTTAATCTCTATTATTAACCAATTAGACAACAATAATAAACAAATTGTATACTTAATATAAAAATAATTTATGAATACAAAAGTTATCATAAAACTTCTTTAAAAAAGATAAAGATAACTCCTGCCTACCATATCACATCCACTATTAAAGTGAAAGAGTTCTAACTTGGAAAGTTGCCCAAAAAAAATTCCATGAAATGCAATACACCCAAAGCATAAGAGCTCATATTTTATGACAATCAAAGTGAAAAAGTTCTCCTTAGAAAAGAGACCACTTTTCATTGAGTGCTCCTTATCACTTCCCATACAAGGTGAGACAAATTTGTAATAGTATGGTGTACTATAGTGACTTTCAAATAGACTAATTTCTTATTTCTTAGCTTACAAGTAAGGCACTTGTTGTCTCACATAAGCCATCTAGGCCCTTCTAACTCACAAAATTGCTTGTCACAAAACTTTCCTAACCAAACTCCATCCATTAACAAGAATTTTTTGCAGTAATAATATTAAAAAAATTATCTTAAAAAAAAGATACCTATGAAATAAAAAAATTAAAAATTAATTAAACTAGAAATAATAATGAATATGTGCGCTGGCCTGTTACTTTTCCAGTCCATAAAACACGTCAATTGCCGTTAAATTCCGTCGCCTCCGGTTAACAAAGGCTATCGCTTTTTGGAAAGCATATAGAAAGATCAACCGTCATGCACTTAATACAATTTCAAATGCCAATATCAGCCGTTCGATGCGCTAGAAAATGACCGAAGTTTAAGGATACTCGTGGAAAGTTTTCTTCTGGCACACGCTATCAAAGAGAGGTTAGAGCCCGTCATTTGACGGCATTAGCTGCCGTTATTTTTATTAATAACTAACGTGGTAGTTTTGTCGGCAGACGAAGGGATATTGTGGGCTTATTTCCGTCTCCTCTGTTAAGCAATTTTGCTGACAGAAGCTCTTTTTTTTCTGGTTATTTTTTCTGCGTGTTACCGAGGTCTGCAGAGAGGGCAAATTTTGGTTGGGCAGAATGAAGGTTACAGTGAAAACTTTGAAGGGCAACCACTTCGATATTGAAGTGCAACCCACTGATGCGGTAAATTTCTTGTTTTTTCGTTCCTTGTTTTTGAGTATAACATCTTTTTCATGCATCAGCTTGGTTAGGGTTTCTCTTTGTAATTATATTATAATTAGTTTAATGGATGATTGTTTGCTTCGTTTGGCGCAGATTGAATGGTAGGTCAAATCCTGGGTTAATTTGGTTAGAGGTTTTCTTGTTAAAATTAGGGTTTTCGCTTGGTTGTTACGAGATTGGAGGTGGTATTGTTGGGTATTAGGCTTGGAGGGCCTTTGTTTTTGCTTCAGGGTTCCGTAGAGGGAAAGAGGGGTTTGGGTTGGATTCCAATCGAGGTTATTTGTTGGCGCCTCAATGCTGTTGTTTTGCTGATTGAGATTTAAAATAAATCTATGGAGTTTTATTATATTTTGGAGATTAAGCATTTTGATGATCTCATTGGTTTAGAGGTGTACGCCTGCTTTTGGGGATTGCAAGTTTGTGTATTTTTCGGTTACTAGAATGTTTTATATGCGACTCGTCTGTAGTGCCGAAATTCCTCTGGAAAACAATCTTGTATGTGTTAGACGAATTGAAGTGTTGTGGGGCGGGCGTTTGGGTATTAGGTCTTGGGCAGAATTGGGAATTCGTGATTTCGAACTTTGGCTGACGTTATTTGTGTGAGTTTCTAGATTACTAGTTACGTTGTTTATGATGTGTTTAATTGAGGAAAGCACTATAAGGGCTTTAAAATGTTGTGTTTCATATATATTTTTATTGTGGCATGATTATTTAAACTGAGGATACACAATTAACTCTAAATACAGCTTGTAAGTATGTTTCCATGATTGGTGTGTTGATGTCTCGCTTGCATATTTTAGGGCTCATTTTGTTTTGGAGAATTACAACTAGTGTTTTGTTGCTATCTTTTAACGTGTGCAGCCCGCCTCAATGTTCACATACACTTTTGTTGTCTGTTGCAATTTTTGAACTTGTGTCGGTGTCCAAGTAGACTTTAGAGGGCACAAATCTTAATTTTAATTGCAATATCCACGAAGGCTTAAAAGTCTTATATAGTTATATGCTTGAGAGTGCGAAAAACTAAATACTAAAATTCAAGAATGAATAACGAAGTACTCCGTAATCTCATTCATATTGGATCTGTTCAAAGATAATTTTAAATTACTGACTACTAATCATTTGTTTCAGCCAATATTGCCTTTGAATGCCTTTTTTCAATATGAAATAAATAACCTCACAGTCATCAGTAAGAGGCCACCCATGGTAGGCGTCTGGCATATCCAAAAGTTATGAGCTTCTTTTTCCACTTTAAAGTTACAATTTAATGTTTCTTGCAAAATAAATGATTGGATAGTTTCATGGTAGATTCCACTTTATATGTTGTAAACAGAATGGTGTCCATTGTTGCAAAATATCATTGTAACCAGTAAAATCTTATTCTTGTGAACAAAGGTATCCGGCATAACCATATATAGGTCTTGAGAGAATTGTAATTGCTAGGGTTCTTGACATAGTTGACAAACAGGCTGCTGCTGCGCGACTTGAGTTTTTGTATAGTCCTATTAGTAACCATTTACAACATATGTTCATAAAGGGTTTCCTTTGCAAAATTTAATTACGTTTATATATGGATATTGAGGTGTAGATATATGTTAGAAGGGTAATTATTAGTATACAGACTGTTTTTGAAATTGCTAGCTGATTCTGTGATTAACAACTATGCATTTCAAGCATCTAAATTCTGATTGAGAGAAAATTGTCTACAATACTGCTGGCTGAGATATAAAGAAGTCAGTTTGATTACAGGAAACGCATTTTTTCCCAGAAATACACGATGCAAAATGTGATTGTGATTTGTAGATTTAAAATTGAAAACGGTTGGGAACTAGTAAATCATTGTATGTCTCATTTATAGGACTGTCAAAATCATCCTCTATATTCGTGGAATAAAATGAAGATTGGCATGCCACTTTGTATAGCTTCCCTTTCTCTCACTTGTGTAGTAGTTCCTTGTTTTTCATTATCATGTAATTAAAGATGTGAAAGATAGCTTGGAAAGCCATCCAAATCAGACTGCATTGTCTATCCTGAAGTGTGTTGGATCCTTTCTTAAACAGTTGTGTGCTACGACAGCACAGCATAATTGACCTTTAGCGGTTCTCCTGTAGTTTATAGTTAATAGGGTCTCTTTTTAATATGAGCTTAATGAACAGTCTTTTGATCTGGCCTGATTTTATTTTAAGGTTTACTGTGTAGTATGATTGTGAAAGCGGTTCTTATGTTGGGTTGCTTTTATGTCCAACTTCAAAAATTTTCAGGTTCTATATTAGTGCCTTGATTGCACCTATATGATGCTGTGATTTTTGGATTGAATTTTAAGTTTTCTATTATCACATCTGAAATTAATTTGTAGTTGCAGTGGTAGAGGGATAATGCAATGCTTGGCAGAAATTTGTCATTAGACATAGAAGTTATTTTCTTAAATCAATTGGTCTTCTTGATTTTTCAGGTTGTAGATGTTAAAAGACAAATAGAGCAACTGCAAGGGTCTTATCCAACTGATCAGCAGTTACTGATATATCAAGGCAAGGTGCTGAAGGATGACACCACCTTGGAGGAAAACAAAGTCACAGAGAATACTTTCCTTGTTGTTATGTTGTCTAAGGTAGTATCTTCCCCTGATAACTGATCTTCTATCGTGTCTTGTCTTGTCAGAAAATTCTGGAAACACCAAAAAAGTGTAGGTAAAATTTGGCAAAGAGATGTCATATTCATCTAGTGCTATTGTTTTTTGTTATTCAATATTATTGTTTTAACTGTAGTATCTCTGTTGACATTGGCAATTTACATTTTGCAACATGATTTGTTTTTTTGTTTCTTTTTTATTTTTGTTAAATGTTTCATCTGTCACATGTGCTTATTATATTTGACTACCTTTGTTCCTGGGCGTCTCCACCATATGGCGCCCACTTATATAGTTTAATGATTTTTAAATTTTATATTCATCTCTAATTAAGACTTGGGGACTTTTTTGATAAATTTACTTTCAAGTGGGTTGTGGTGTTGCTAATGTGATTTCATTTGCTTTTTTTTTTATTCAGATTTTTTTATTTCTTATTTTGAAAAGGTTATTTTTTATTCAAATCCCAGACTTGTTACTTTGACTTTCCTAGTTTTCTAGCGTCCCCCCGTCAGAAACGTCTCGGGGACGGGGGGACGGGGACGCGACGTCCCCCGCCGTCCCGCCACCGCCACCCAAACGCCGCCGGGACGCGGAGACGTCCCCGCGTCCCCGCGTCTCCCAGGGAGACGTGGAGACGTGGAGACGTCTCCTTGGGAGACGTTTGGGCGTCTCCCTGTCCTTCAAGAGACGTGCAGACGTCTCTCCAAGGACGGGGAGACGCCCAGACGTCTCCTGTCGCCCCCACTTATATGCAATGTTTAAAATTAAAATTTTAAAAAAAAGTGAGTTTTTAAGTTTTTTGAGGGTTAAGGGGTAACTCTAATTGGACGTGGGCCAATAGAAAAATAACACCCGACGCCTTTAGAAAATAATAAAAGTATTTTTGGCCTCGCGGGGCGCTGCCCCTCGACCCCGCCCTGTATCGCGACAGGGAACGCGCAAGGGGCGCTGCCCCTTGACCCCGCAAGGGGCGATGCCCCTTGACCCCAACTTGGGGGCGCTGCCCCCAAACCCCCGTTGAAAAATATAGGGGGAAACCGCGCCGATAGAAGTAGGGAAAATCTAACCTCCGAGTTTGATTAGGCTCCATATAACAACACAACTTAGAAATCTTGGTATTTAGATTTAGTATTTCAAATTTCCTATAGTCTCATTTCAAATGTAATTCTTACACTGTAATACTGTCATACATCTTTTCAAAACTAGTTTTTCAAGTACTATATGTATATGTACAAGTATATGAGCACCACCACCCCGCCACCCCCCCCGCCGCCGTCCCCCCCGCCGTCCCCCCCGCCGTCCCCAAATTTAGGCCCTTGGTCCCCCCGTCCCGGAAACGCGTCCCCCCCGTCCCCCCCGTCCCCCCGTCCCCAACGCCCGTGGAACACTGTATTTCAGTCAATTTATTTTGCATTTTTTGTTTTCCAAATTTTGAAAAGGTCATTTTTTATTCAAATCTTTAGATTTGCTAATTTGAATTTAATCTAGATTGATCCTTTTCTAGCTAGCATACACTTATGATATTTGGTGGTTGTTGTATTGGAAAAAATTCTTGTTGGCTTTGTCTGTTCTGTTAAATTTTAAACAGTCAATCAAGCAAATCAATAGCAGGCATGAGTTTTTTTAAATTATAAATGCATTTAGAGGCAATTATTTGACTTTGTGAATTGTATCAAGCACAACTTAATAAGTGGAGGAGAATGTCTGTTGCTGTTTATTATGATACCAAACAAGAAGTTAATTGTCTCATGACTTGAAGTTTTTGTTCTGGTGGTTACTTTCATACTTCTAGATTAATTTCTTTCTTTATCTTCTGAAGCTTCAGAACTGATGTTATTATGATACTTAAATTGTTTTTTCAGACTAAATCCTCGACACCTGGAGGGTCATCTGCACAGGTATTTTTCAATTCAAGAAAGTTTTCGCTGAACTGAGTTCTTTATTGCATTTGACTTTGATGTGCATATGTGACTACTGATTTCAATTTGTGTATTTTAGCCGGCCCCAACAACTGTTCCTGCAGCACCAGCACCAGCACCAGCACCAGCACCAGCACCAGCGCCATCACCAGCGCCAGCTCCAGCTCCAGCTCCAGCACTGGCACCAGCAGCTGCAACTCAGCTTCCAGCATCGTAAGTTCTATCCAAAGTTTGCACTAGTGCTGAGTTCATATTGCTTTTTGATTTTTAAAATTTCTGGACATGTTCATTATATTTTCTTCTAGTGACCATAGGAAATTTGGTTGAGTGTTTCTAATTCTTGTTTGCAATTGATGATTTTTTTGTTTTTTTGCTATTGAAAAACTCTAAAGCTTTAAACTTGTGTAGGGCTCCTACAACCACTGCACTGAGTGCTGCCACTGGAGCAGCACAGTAAGTAAACTTGTCAAATCAAAAATTGTAGTGTAAATATTGAATTATTTAATGTTTATTGTTTCTGACATTCTGTTAAGATATCGTGCAATTCTGCACCTTGTACTCTGTGATGCCTCTGTTAAAGTTGTACCAAGAACTGTAGTATTTGAATTGTTTTGCATAAAGCTTTGATTTTCCCTTTACTATTATAGGTTTTTTTTAATATGCATGTTTGTTCTTGTTTACCATCAATTTAAAAAAATACACATTTTTGCTTTGTTTTATTTCTTTTGTAGTTGAATTCCATAGACAGAATTAAGCCTTTTTCAATACAGACAGTACTAGAGTTAATCATTTTTCCATCTTGTGATTTGGATTGCAATTATGCTATTTTCAACTGTACTATTAGTTATACTATATATAATTGTTTTACAAGATATTATTCATATGCTACTTTTGATTTTAGTCACTTTTTTGTGATTCAGGACAGATGCTGATGCCTATGGGCAAGCCGCTTCCAATCTAGTTGCAGGAACTAACCTAGAACAAATTATCCAACAAATCCTTGATATGGGAGGGGGTAGCTGGGATAGAGATACAGTTGTCCGTGCTTTAAGGGCAGCTTTTAACAACCCAGAACGTGCTGTAGAATATTTGTACTCAGTATGTACATTTGCTTTCCAAAGATTGAGCTAATTGATCCTTATATTTTCTTGTTATGTCATTCCCTAATACCATAATATACATGTTCAGGGCATTCCAGAGGTGGCAGAAGTGCCTCCTCCTGTAGCTCGCCTTCCAGGTTCAAATTTACCAGCAGGTGGAGGTGCAAACGCTCCTGTTCCAGCACCTGCAGCTACCCCAGCTCAGCCAGCACCTCCCTCTGGAGGCCCCAATGCAGCTCCATTAGATCTTTTCCCACAGGTAGTTTTTTTTTTTTTTTTTTCTGTTAATTGTTTACAGATATTTTGCTCATATGAGCATCAACATGAGATAAATACAAAGCTCTTGCGAGCACAACAATGAGACAGTAGACCAAATGTTTTGACCTTCTTATATTTGTTTTTGTGCTTACAAATTGAAATTTGTGGAGTCTCGTGTATTGGATTTCTATGCATTAATCTTTTCTAATTTTTTATATAGGGTCTTCCAAATTTTGGTGGTGCTGGGGCTGGGGCCGGAGCCGGAGCCGGAGCTGGAGCTGGGGCTCTGGACTTCTTACGTAACAATCCACAGGTATTTCTTTGCTCCTTAATTACACGTTTAGTTTCCTGCAAACTTACCTGTCAGGCACAGAATATGGTTAAATTTTTAACAACTCAATATGACACATTAAATAGTACAATCAAACACGTTTGCTGTTAAAATATATAATGCAGCCATACTAGCAAGTATGAGAGGGTTTCATATGGAATTAACTAGCTTGATACATTCGAAGTTGACTGGGGGGAGACAGCTATATAGTCACTTTTTAGGCATTGACATTAACATTCCAGGAATTTGTGAACTGTACATTTGTTCATTTTATTTTCGATAAAATGGTGCTGCACATATAAAAATATCTTGTTTTGTAAATACGTTCATTAGAAAACAGAGGAAGGGAATTTTATTTTGCTTAGAGACACTAGATACTCTTTGAAGTATGATGGCATTCGGCTTACTGTCAACAGCTCTATTCTATGCTAAAAATGGTAGGTATGGGTTAATATTATTTTTCAATATGAAGCTTAACATTCTTTTGTTCTACATCTAGTTTGCAATGTGGCCTTTCCACTATTTGTTTTGAAATTAAATCATATGTAGTTTTTCATGTATGCCAATCCATTCTGTCAAGTCAATGTAAACGTGTGTAGATACAATTATTTAGTGCACGCAGAGTGCAACCTTCAATCTGATTTTTCAAGGCAATGTTCAATATTTCTAGATGCACTGATTTTATATACATTGTGCAAACTTCAATCTGGTTGTATGTAATACTAATAACAAAAATTCTTAAATATGAAATGAAGTAGCAGTCACTACCATCTTCATTTACTGCAAAGTATGGTCAAATGTGAAATTAGTCAATTAGCTACCTCAAGTTAATATCAAGGATGGGGGGTCTGAATCATTCTCTTTTAAATCTGTTCTATAGTCGGGGTATTAAAAGTTTGTAGAATGGTCATATTGAGAATTCTACAAATGGATTATACACCATAATTAAATCTGTCGTCGATTATCTTTGTGACTATAGAATGACATATAATCTTTGGACAATGTTATCATGCGGTATTGTTAGGTTATTAATGTATAACATTCTCTTACAAATCTCAAATTTTTTTCTCATTCCACAGTTCCAGGCTCTCCGCACTATGGTCCAGGCAAATCCTCAAATATTGCAGGTATGCTGGTTTCTCTTTGCAAATGTTTTTTTTTTTGTCTCTAGTAGCTGTTTATCATCTTGTTGAAATTTGATGTCTTTAATCGGTTTCTTTGCCAATATAACTTGTCTAACATTACGTTTCATTCAGTAATTACTGACTTTCTCTATCTTCATTTCGTGCATAGCCAATGCTTCAGGAGCTGAACAAGCAGAACCCTCAACTGATGAGGCTTATTCAAGAGCACCAAGCTGATTTTCTTCGCTTGGTTAATGAACCTGTTGAAGGTGCAGAAGGGTGAGTGCTGCTTCTGTTTTCTTTGGTTTTAAATTTTTTTCTGGAATTCTAAATTTTATTGGTTGATATTCTATTGTTTTCTTATATTTTAATTTTGTGCATCAGGGATTTTCTAAACCAGCTTGCTGGAGCAATGCCTCAGGCTATCAATGTTACCCCTGAGGAACGTGAAGCAATTGAACGTGTAAGTTAATAAATAACGTTCTTATGCTTACGTTTGGTAGCTTTTTAAAAATTTATGATAATTTGTTTACTGTGGATTATCTTATCATTTGTAGCTTGAGGCCATGGGTTTTGATCGTGCCCTTGTTATAGAGGCTTTCTTAGCCTGTGATAAGAATGAGCAACTTGCAGCAAATTATCTTTTGGAGCACGCTGGTGACTATGAGGATTAAGAGAAATGTTCTAGTGGAACCGTGTATTAATATATCTCATGAAGCATTTGGTTTTATCATTGAATTATGCCATCAAGAGGAGTTGCACTTGTTTTGTTGACTTTCATTGCCATAAGTGTATACTCAGGAAACTTCTAGAATGTTTTAATTCCCTAGGATTATGCCTGTAGCCGTTCTGCTCTAAATTGTAATTTTGACACTTATCCTGAATTGAACATCAGGGATGGATGCATGTTTTTTCATCATTTTTTATTTTGATTAGTTTCTTGTTTGAAGACTCCTGCCTCTAATGTCGAGAGCAAGCTGCAGGAGTTTACACACATTTTTAAAGTGAATTGTGTGCTATCAGAAGGCAATAATTTATTGGAGGTCCATTTGAAATGATAGTTGTCTTGATTGAAGAATTGGTTTCCATTTTAATTCACATTTTAAAAGCTTTTATCATTTGTTCATCGAGCATGCACGACAAAGTAGAGTTACTTTTCCAAGTCAAAAATCTTATTATTTTGCAGTCTTTTATAACATATATCCTGTTTTTATCGTGGGAGGATATGAATTGTCCTAATCGACAGAACAAAAACTAATTAGGTCTAACATGGTGTGGTTGAAGATCTTTTTGAGGCAACGCATATGGTCCTTTCGTATAGCAATCTTATAAATTTTGTACAGCATGGGGTTTGGACTTTTTTAGCGGTATAATTAAGTTTCTTTTTTTTATTGGTTTAGTATTGTAATAATTTGTTTTGGCTCCTAATTTCACTTTGTATTAGTATCAGTTTTTAGTAACGTGTTAGCATACTTAAACGCCATTTGTTTATTGCTGTAGTGATTTGCAATTGGTGCTTCATATTGAGAATAATGAAGAAATACTTGTGTTCAATTTCTTGTCATCAACTAGCTAATTAGGTTTTATCAAATCAGTGATGCTTATAGCAAAGAATCAATGAAAATGATTATCATGAATAGATGTTCTGTAGTGATTGATTCACGATCATGATGCATTAATACTGGTCCAGCATCATTCTGTGGGGGAGTATGACGTCCACTGTGTTTGGGGCATGGATGGTTTGTAAGAATTATGTAGTTTGGCATATACGGTTGCTTTATAAGAAAGCTAATAATGAATTTTATGTAGCATGCTAAACGAACGAAAATTCACAGCAAACGTCAACATAAGAATCAAAAGCAAACTATATACAAATTTGGGCCGGCTATGTTTTGTTTCTTTCTGTATATTCCTCTACCAAGATGTTTTTTTGAGTTGAATTGGGTGATGGTGTTCTTGACACTTGAACAGATGAATACTGCCTACAAAGTGTCGCGGGTAGGATTTGAAACCAAGTTTTGCAGACCCATTCATTCCTCTTTGATTTCTTGTTACTTTGAATTGCTCTCTTGTGACAACCTCAACACTGGAAAGCTCAACTCAACGTCTTCAAATTCTATAGATTCATTTCCTCTTGAATGGGAAATTGTTCAATTTTGTACGAGGTTTTTACTTGGAGGGCGTGGGCCCCTCGGCCTTCTATTGATACAGGGAAATCCAAACAGAGGGAAAAAGGTAGAGTGCTTACCCAAACAAAGAAAAGCACGTAAGCAGCTAAAGGTAAAAGCAATATGTTTAATATTATAATTTTATATGTTCACATTTTAAAGGGGTAGTATTTCAATTAAAATATGGAGATCAAATAAATTATGAAAAAAGCGAGAAGTCTCATCTCAATAGGGGAAATGCTTGATCTTAAAAATAAGAATATTTTATGTTTGAAAAGTTGCTTCTTCAAAAGTGAAGGATAATAATGTTCCCTCGAGGATAAAAAGATAAGGCCTTTGATAAGATAACCTTTTTGAAAAGATTTAACTTTACCATTTCAGGGCTTAGTGTGATGTATGTAAATAAACAAAAACATCTTAGCTTTGTAAGTAGTTACTGTTGATTTGATTTATTATTTAAAATTAGGTTTTATGACTTTCAAAGATTGATTTCTGGTTATTTTCAGCAACCTTTCCTTTCATTTATGTATTTAGTGGATTTGTTTTCATTCTCTCACACAATTTATAGGGGAGTTAAAGGTTTGTTATAAGGGCAGTAGCGTGTATGGGAGGTCAGAACAATTTGTTTAAGGAAAACAAAAGGTAGATTCATTAAAAAGAAATTAGATTCGATTTGTTATTGAAAAATCAAAACTAGAGTTGATTCAATTTGTTATTGAAAAATCAAAACTAGAGTTGATTTGTTTTCACCAAGTAAATCCATTTAATTGGGTTTGATTTGTTTTTAGTTGCATATCCATTGATATTTAAAATAAAATAAAATTACATAATTTATTTTATGTGTTTCTTTTTATTTGGGACTAATTGTACTATTTTGTTATATCACTCTTTTTTCATTTGTAATTTGCATTTTAGTTTTTTCTTTTTCAAATCATATTTGGTTTGTATCTTTTTTGAATAGTGAAGCTGATTTTGAAGAAAACTTATTTGATTTTTGTGAACATGAATAATAGGGTATGATCCCAAGCTAGTCACTACGTAAGTATGGATTGTCCTATACATTTTTGTAAAGATTAAATTAATCAAATTTTGAATTTCATTATGTTTAAACATCTTTACATTTTTATTTGTACTAATGATTTCATTTATTTAACATTTTAAAATTATATTAATCATATATTAATATGCATAACATAGTTTTGTCATTGTAATTGCAATGCATCGGCTAGCTATTTAAAATTGTACCCTATACTTCTACTTAACTTTAGCCAATTCAAAGTTGTACCTTGTACTTCTACCAATTATTAGGGTTACAAAGGAGTCTTGACCCATCCGATTAACCCAATAGTTAATCGTTAGGGTTCTTACAAAATAGCTATCATCGTGGACATAAATAGAATTCATGTCAAAGTAAATTTTTTTCTTTTTTTTTGGCAAGAAAAAGGTAGATTGACAAGTGTAGAGGTTCTAAGATATGTATTAATTTGTATTCTTAACACTAAATGACAATGTATATGGATGATAATGGATTTCTCAACACTCACCGTTGCATGCATGTAGGAAAGAGGTCTCAAACCTAATCACATCATCCTTGAAACACAATTACATACTATATCTTTAAGTTCCAATATCAAGTATCTTTTAAGTTCCAATTTAGGTCTATTGCTGGTGTCAACAATTTTTCTTAGTTTTCTATCTAAACTTTCTACCTTTCCTAATTGTATTATCACATAACAAAAACACTGTCAAAATATAAATTAGAACCATTTTCAATTAGAATTTAGCAAATGCTCACAACCTTAGGATTCATAAACAATATCCATAAAATATGTAAGGCAACCTCACATCATTGTATAATTTAGTTGAATTAAACTATTTTGAGACATTAACTTTTTTTTTTTAAGACAAATGCTATTGTAGAGGGTACGAGCTCATTACAAATGGAACAAGGATGAAGATTTCTTCATTATCTTGGCTACTTGAACAAGGACGAAGATGTCTTCATTTTCAGCCATGAAGGGGCTGAGTTTGAGGCATGCACAATTTCATAGGAAGTCCTTTTAGGTCAATTTTTTTTTTAATCCCAAATCTCACACACTTTTAAAACAATGAATAATTCTTAGGAAAATTCACAATTATTGATAGAAAGGAAAGAATAAGTATAATGCCACCTTTTACCTTTGTCACTAAGTTATCTACACAATCCAATAATGATAAAAATAAAATATAATCTCATGGCCTTGTACAATTATTATAATTGTTGAGAATTAAGGTGATTCAACCTAAGTACCTATTTTAATTTATCTGTTATTAATGTTCTTATAATTATTTGATATATTGTACATTGTATTTTAATCCTCAAATGGAATATTAGACATTTGATGTCATGTGTTAGTACTTCGTTGTATGAGTTGTAAATTGTGATAAGGTGGATATATTTAGGAGTGGCTCTTGTATGCATTGAAACTAAGTGCCTCTTGTATGCATTGAAATTGAAAGATAAGGTAATAAAAAAATCACAATTAGAAACAAAAATCAAATCCTAATCCTATTATAACAACCTTGTTGCAAACCTCAAATAGATGTTACACATGCTGAATGTGGATACAACTTGACAGTATAACATTAGATTTAATTGATGATTGATTTTGACATAATTGATTTGTATAGAGAGATTGATATCAAATTGATGGAAGGAATGATCCCATTTGTAAACAATTTTGAAGAAAAATCAATTGGGAGATGAGGATAATGATGAAGATTTGAGTTAACTGAATAAGATGTGGAGTCAACTTAATTAGAAAATGAAAATTTTTCCATTTTGAATTGATGAGAGGATAATATGAAATTATTTTATTTGATTATTGGATAAATGCGAGGAACAATTTTTTCGTTTGAAGTTTGAGTTAATTGATCAATGATGAAGATAATTTTAAAATTAGGTGGAGTCAATTGATGAGAGTTGTTGACTAAAGAGGTGAAAATGGAATTTATTTGAAAATCGATAATTAAATCTCATTTAATTAACAATTTTTTTTTTGGTCGGTAATAATAGTTTTTATTTCATTATATAATATAGTTATTACATCTTCAAAATTCAGGCTTTCATACTTCATATTAGTTCGATCATAGACCTAACATACTTACAATTGCCGCAATCTCCATGACATTAGCCTCCAAAACAATATCAAAACAACAAAAAACCACCCACCTTTCCACCTCCTACGATTCCCATAGGATGATATACATTCCTATGACTGCTAAAAACTACACACTATTCAGACCCATTTCAGGTTTACATAGATAATATTAAAACCATAAATCTCCTATTGAATTTCCAAAAAAGGGTAGACATTACTACCCAAACACATCCGCCATTCCCGACACTTGCTTCTAAACCAACCTCCATGCGGAAACTCGAGGGGATTTTACAACTGCTGCCGATTGGCTTGGAATATCCTTCGCTTCCTCATCCCTGAGCGCTTGCCTTTGGGATGTGCCTTCGGCCATGCTTTTGCCAGATCATTCTCTTCCTTCTCGTGTTGCAAAATCAACTTCTTCAAATTCTCCCAAGCTCCCGGCCTTTCCAATACATAGGCTTCCTTGTCAACTTTCCCTATCCAACGAACAAAGGAGACAAGGACAAATTTGTTTGCATCCTTGGCATCTGCAAATCCTTCTGAGTAGTCAAAACCGACCCTTGGCACTGCCCATTCCAATATGGAGTCTAGCCCTTCAAGCATTGCTTCTTCAAAGATTGATGTTATTGCCCACTTCACAGTGTCAATATTTTCTCCAATCTCTAAACCCCAGGCTATAACCATTGAGATGATATCTAAATTGAGCTTCCAACGCGACACATTCTCCATAAAATTTGGTCCCACCACCATCAAAACCGTGTTGATCATTTCCTCCTCCTTAAATATGAGAAGTCCTGACATTCTGTCTCTGCTCACGGCCCCCTTAAAACCTTTTTGCTGTTTTTGGTTGACTGTAAAATTCGCCTCCATGGTTAAAACTTGTTCACTTTCTTCCCTCACAAGTGACTCTTGTTTTTCTCTGAAACTTGCTTCTGTCTCAACACACGCTGATTAACTCTACTGCCCTTGGATTTATAAAACCCTGCTCAGACCTTGATTGTGTGCGTTGCACGCCATCCCTCAGGCTATGCCGTCGCACGTTTGCCACCTCAAAGTTTCCTTACAACTGCATTTAAACTCCACTTGATCATTCAATCTAATGATGTCATTTCGTGCTTGCCAATGGGCCAAATATCATTGCATATTTCACTCCTGATTAGCCGCCATTTTAAACCTTGCTTGCAATGATTTATAAAAAACTTCAAAGCTTCCCCTGTGCAAGATTTCAAATCATCCTTTCCGCATAGGGAGCCACACACTTAAATGTGGCATCAACCATCTGCCGTCACTCCTCCCAAACCAACTCAACAATCATAATTCTGTCACCTCTCCCAGAGGTAATAATCCCTGGTTGTCATCCAATTTTAAAACTCCTTCCGATTCGAACGATAGGGCCCATTTGGACAAGCTATCCACAGTTTGATTACCTGCCCTTCTAATATGACTAATTTTAAAATTTTAAATTTTTTTAAGTTCTTCTATGATTATTGCTATGAAACCTTGAAGATGCCATGCACTTATCTCTCCATTCATGACTGCTTGAATTATAATTAAAGAATCCCCTTCTAGATGGAGATTTCTAACCCCTTCTCTTTTTGCTAATCCTATCCCCAAAAGTGCTGCTTGGACTTCAGCCTCATTATTGGTGCTCTTCTGAAGCCTTTTGGCTCCATATTTTATTAGTTCTCCATTGTCATCCCACATTGCAAATCCGACCCCTACTAGTCGACCAGATTGTTGCACTGCTCCATTGAAATTTACTTTAACCTAGCCCTTCTTTGGCGGTTTCCATCGGGCCTCCAATGTTTTTTCCCTTTTCCCTTGCTCAGTGTTGCGGAGCCATGTCTAATTTTGATTCCTGGCCAAGCTTTTTGTATGTTTCTGTCCATTGAGGTGAAAGGGGCGGATAGTGAGAAAGATTGGGAAGCTGCTGAGCCTACCACCTCTTCAATAGCTCTATTAATTCTTGAAAACAACCGCCTCTCATCCTCCATCTTATCTTGAAAAATTCTTCTATTTTGTTCTTTCCATAACTCCCAAATTACTATGGAAGGGCTGATTTTCCAAACACAAGAGAGGGTAGACCTCCTTGGTTGCCTCAACCAGCTCTCAAACACCTATTTTAGGGAGCATTGTAATGGTCCCTGCCAATTTAGGTTCCTCTGGAGTTCAGACCAACACTTCTGTGCCACTTCACATGTTAAAAGAAAATGATCCGCAGATTCTTCCGACTGATTGCACATTACACATTTTGATGGGCCCACAAAGCCGAGCCTCTTCCTTCTTTCCCCTGTTAGAATTCCGCCTTTAACAACTAGCCATGCAAAAGCACCAACTTTCAGGAGACATTCTTTACTCCAGAAGAGGGCCCATATTTTTGATCGAGTCTCCACCCTTCCTTCCATTAGCTGGTAGCCCAATTTGACTGAACCATCCTTAGCCCCACACCGGATCACTTTATCCTCTTTGCCTGTGAGAAAAATCTTCCTCTGCTCCAAAACATTCCTAAGACTCTGCTGCTCCTGAACTGACAGACCTATTGTTGAAAGATCCTTCCATTGCCATTCTTTCCCTAAATCTCCCTCTGAACTATGCATGTAATCCTTAACTTTGTCTCCCCATAACTACACTAACAATTCCTTTGCCTCTGTGAAGTCTCCCACCTCTCTTAAGGCAGGTAGGCCTGCCCAAGAATCCTCCCAGAAATTGGCCTTTATCCCATCCCCAATCTGCCATGTTAGATGGTTCGTTACCACCCTGTGACATTCCAATATGAAGTTCCAGATCGCTGACCTTTGGGAGGGTTGCGAATCGTGAAGATTCTGTGATCCTCTATTGAATCTAGGTATTTTGTTCTCAACACTCTTACCCACATCTGATTTGGGTTAGAGTAAATATTCCAAACCAATTTAGCTCCTAGAGCGCTGTTCATTTTTTACCAGTCCCTCAAACCAACACCCCCCCTTACCTTAGCCTGACAGATTTTGTCTCATGCCAAAAGTGGGATTTTTTCTTCATCATTTGCCCCATTCCAAATTTTTTTTCTCATCTTCTGTTGGATTGAATTGATGACCTTTTTTGGGATTTTTAGGCCCATCATTGAATAAATTGGATGGCTGACACAACTGTTTTCAACATTAAAATTCTGCCAGCTGAAGTTAGCCATTTGCTTTTCCACCCCTCCATTTTATTAATACAGCTATCGATTAGTTTTTTCCACAACTCTGATTTATTTACTCCTCCAAAGAAGGGGATTCCTAAGTATTTTCTCTATAGGGACCCCACTTTCATTCCCAGAATTCTGCATATTTCCCTTTGCTTGCATGGTTTACAATTGAAGAAAAAAATTTCAGACTTATGCCAGTTAACTTTTTGCCCTGAGGCTTTTTCATAGATATCCAGGGTTTCTTTCATTACCCTTCCTTCCCTAGCGGAAGCATCACCTGCTAGAAAGGTGTCATCTGCAAATTGTAAATGTGTTATGGGATTTACACCTGCTGCAATTTGAACACCCTTCCATGCACCTACTTCCCATTTTTTGGAGATAAAATGCCCAAGCACTTTTGCCATGATAATGAATAAAAATGGTGAGAGAGGGTCACCTTGCCTTATACCTTTTGTAGATTCAAAAAAACCTTGGGGGCTGCCATTTAAGATGACTAAAAATCTAGGGGAGCCAATGCAACTTCTAACCCAAGTAACCCATGCATTGCTGAAACCAAACTGCTGGAGAACTTTTATAAGAAAGTCCCGATTTACCTCATCATATGCTTTCCTTATATCAACCTTTATCATCATCTTCTTAGTCCTTGTTGTTCGGATGGAGTGAATAACTTCATGGGCGAGGATTATACCTTCAAAGATAGACCTGCCTGGTGCGAAACCACTTTGTTCGCTTGATATGACTAGATCCAGAACTGCTTTTAGTCTATTTGAAATGACTTTAGAATTGATTTTATAAATGGAGTTGCAAAGAGATATCGGGCGAAAGTCATCGAAAGAGTTGATTTCCGCCTTCTTTGGGATCAAAGCTATGAATGTGTTGTTGAAATATTTTAAAATAAAACCTCCCTTCCTAGATTCCTCTACAACTCCATGGATGTCTTCTGCCATGATGTCCCAAAACTTTTGAAAAAAAAGAGCTGGGAAGCCATCTTGTCCAGGTGATTTTTCTGCACCTAAGCTAAAAACAACCTTTTTAACCTCCTCCAAAGATACCTGCTCCATTAACCTTCTATTGTGATCTTCCATAATACATGTTGGAATGACCTCTAGAATGTGAGGCAGATTTTCATCCTGGTTATCCATCCTATTAAAAATTTCTGAGAAATGATCAATTGCTACTCGGTTAATCTATTTGAGGTCTGTGATTGTAACCCCATCTTTGTTTTTGATTGAGAAGATCTTGTTTTGTGCTCTTTTAACTTTAACTGAAGTATGGAAAAACTTTGTGTTCCTATCTCCTTCCTTTAACCAGGTTTCTTTGGATTTTTTGTCTCCAATAAATCTCCTCTCTAGCTAAAACCTCCGAGTATCTAGTGCTAAGCATTTTCTCTTTTTTAAAAAGTTCTTCATCCATCCCATGACTGATAATTTCCTCATGTATACTTTTTAAGCCTTCTTCTAAATCTACCTTCTCTTTAAAGATATTTCCAAAAGATTCTCTATTCCAACGCTTTAATTGTTCCTTTACAAACTGGAGTTTTTTGAAAAAAGTGAAAGCTTTATTACCTAGATTAACCGGCTTGTGTTTCCACCATTGGTCAACAAGGTTTCTGATGCTACCGTCCTGAAGCTGCATTGCCTCAAATTTGAAAGGACATCTCTCTGGAGCACTGTCATCTTGAATCCTCAGGCATATGGGATAATGGTTTGATCCCGTGATAGGTAAAATCTCCGCTTCGCTGGTCCAGTGGCTCTCCGTCCAATCTCCAGATATAAAAAACCTATCTAACCTTTCCGCGATATTTAGGAAGCCACTCCTCCTGTTGGTCCAAGTGAAATGCCCTGTTTTGAAAGGAATTTCAATCAGACCTGAGCTTATAACAAAGGAGCTAAAGTCTCTTTGGCTCAGCCTGTTCTAGCCCACTCCCCCCATTTTGTCTAAAGGCCGAAGTAGGGCATTGAAATCTCCTCCCATAATGAATAAGTTCTCCTTGTCATTTCACAATACTTCTGATAGCTCACTCCAAACTTGCATTTTCATATTTGTGTTGTTAGGTCCATATATATTTATGAGGAAGAAACTTGTCTGAAGTTGCATTGAGTTTATCTTCAACCACTGCCACCATCGAGTGGCCCTAACAACAAACACCTCAACTACTGATTCCTTCCAAAGAGCTGCTAGTCCTCCAGAAGCGCCTTGCGCTCCCACCAAACTACATTTCCATGATTGAAATTTCCTAGTAAAAGAACTAACATCCTCATCTTTGATCTTTGTTTCTTGTAAGAGAAAGATGTCCGGTCACACTTGATCAATGCATCGCTTGATCAAGCGTATCTTGTCAGGGGCATTGCAGCCCCTAACATTCCACAAGAGGGTCCTCATTTCCCTCGGGAAAAGGCATAGCCTCTTCCCGATCTCAATTTTCTTTGGCCTGCTGCGTTGCCTGCCAATTCCAATTTAAACTTATTTGACTTTGCACCTCTTTTATTTTGCTCCCCCACTTTGGCTTTGGATTGGAGGGATAGATTTGTTTCCAAAGAACGCCTCCCTTGCACTCCTACTACTGCTGCCAATCCCAATTCATCCTCTTCGTCCTGGAATCCTGAAGATTCATAATCATAATCTGATCCAGAGAAATTCCCTCCATTGTCTTCTACCCTTTCAAAGGAACTGTTTAGGTTTATGATTGGGGAAATTTGGATATCCTTATATATTGGGTCCTCCCTTGGAAGGTTTGCATTTCTTCCCATCTTCTCTGAGTTGCACAAAGAATTCACTTGATCCAAATCTTTCTCAGTTTCCTGATTGGATCGGATGATACTGTCCTCCAGAAAACTCACTATGTTAGGAGGGGGTATTGCCATCCTATTCCCCTACTGTGGTGCCTGGTTGTTTACCTTACAGATTTGTGGGACTGTGGTTTTTTCCTCTTGTGGAGGGGCCCTATTTTCCACCTCCTCTCTTAAAGCCACCCCCTCCCGTCACCTTCTAGAATTCCATTCACTAATAAGCCTCTTGCATTCCCAGTTGCAATGTGGAACCGACTTGCACTAACATTCCCTGACCCAATTTCCTTATTGATTTGATCGAAAGATTGAGCCTCTGCCATAAAAGTCTCATCAATGATTTTCTTATGAGAGTCGACTATGTTCATCTGGAATCCTTCTGCACGGTTTTCACTGTATTTTGCAATTGATTGAATCTCCCAATATTTTTCATTCCACTGACATTCTCCATGAAAATCTTCAGACAATTTGATAATCTCCTTCTCCAGATGTTGTTGCATTACTTCTTTGCCTTTTATTTCTTTGTTGCAGAAACTCGGTGGATGAATTTTGTTGGTGCATTTAGCACATGATTCCATATCTTCCTCTAGCATAACTTTTTGTTTCCAAATTCCCATCCCTATTTTAATTTCTAGGGTATCAGGCAGGTTGTGAACTATCTGCTAGTTTATACATAGTCTTGAAATCAGGCTGAAATCATATGGGTCTACAAGTTCTTCCGACATTACATATTCCCCCAGGTTACCTATTTGTTTCAACGTTTCTGCATCCTTATACTCCTGAGGAAGACCCAGAAGTTTAATCCAAATGAGGGTTTTCTCGATTATGGCTTCACATGGGTTAAAATTTGGGGCCCAAGCTGAGATGTTTAATCCTTTCCCTTCAATAAAAAAAGGGCCATTTTCTATAATCCAATCTCTATCCTGTGCTGTCGGGTAGACTACTAGATAATATCCATTGCCCAATGTTTTGAGGTCCATGCCTTCCCCCTAGTTTTTGTCACACCAGTTCCTAAATTTGGAAAAGGCCGGCCATATTCCTCTCCATTTAACAAAAAGGCCTTTTTCTGTCAAAAACCTGAGAGAGTCCTTCCATGCATCAGTTGAAAGCTCAACTGTCATTTCTCTACTTATTTCGGCATTAGGGTTTACCTCTAGGATCTTTGCTGCTTCTGAGGATAACTTTGGTCGCTAGAACTTATCCTGCACCGTCCTGAAATCCACTTTAGGGCCGGATCTGAAATCACGATATCCCCTAAAGAAGCCCGCCTTTTGTTTCCATGGTGATTTGGGACCCTCTTCTCTCCCTCTATTCCAGGGCTTAGCATTCCCCGAAACCTTCCATGACCAAGGGCCTTGTGGCGGTGTTTGTCGACTACTCGCCTTCCATCCATGACTGTGATTCCTCCGGAACAACCATCTCCTCTCTGCTTCGCCTCTGTAGTTGAAACCCTCATGTCTCAGGAAACCAGAGAACCCGCTCCGCTTCGCCATTCAAATTCTTTGCCTAGTCTATTTAATTCCAATATATTAACAAAATATTATTTATTTAAGTGGATGAATGGATTAATGAATTAATAAATGATAATGCATGGTAAATTAAGTGACAAATGGATAAAATTAATAAATGATAATTAATATTGCAGTAACTTAACATGTTTACGAATTAGAGAATGATATGGTAATGACTAGGATTAGGTGAATAGTTTTGGTGTCTACATTTTCCCCTTCTTTGGAGCAATGCTTAAAGTGGCATTGTTTCAAAGAAAAGAAAAGTAACTAAGAAAAACTAGAAGATGAAGAT